>NC_142069.1:5944820-6202320 GCF_059756535.1 Pantherophis guttatus | reverse complement strand
TAGTCCCACTTTAGGTATGAAAGCCAGCTGGGTGACTTTGGCCAATCACCAGGAGATTGTGAGTTCTAGTTCTGCTTAGGCATAAAAATCAGCTGGGTGGGCCAATCACCAGGAAACCATGAGTTCTAGTCCCACCTTATGCATGAAAGCTGATTGGATGACTTTGGGCCTGTCCCTCTCTTTCATCCCAACCCACCTCACAGGGTTGTTGTGGAGAAAATAGGAGGGAAAGGGATCACTGGGCATCTTTACCGCCTCGCATTATTTATAAAAATAATAATTAAGCTGTAGCTATATAAATAAAAAGAAAATTAAATAAATATGTGAACTCAGTCAGTTTGTACTGCAAACCATAGAGTGTTGTCTAAATCCAATCTATACAAAAAGCCTGAAACCCACAGAGGAAATTGATTATTAAATTGGGTGTTTTAAATTTTTGGGGTTTTAAATCTGAGCCGAAATTATGTAATAATTTTAATTATTTTTAACTGATGTCTGTCTTTGTGTTTTTAATAGGCTGTACAGAGCCCTGAGTCCTTCGGGAGAAGGGCAGTATAGAAATAAAATTATCAATTAATTAATTAATTAATTAACTAATTAATTAATTTATTTATTTATTACGGATTCTCGTTCGCTACAAAGCCAATGGTGTCTAATACACCACCGTTTCCCCATTTAGGTGCAAAAAAAACAAACCGTGGTTTGCTGCGAACCAGGAATCTAGGAGGATAGGAGGATACAAAACATTTGCTAGACCAATTCTTGAATACAGCTCATCTGTCTGGAACCCACACTGCATATCAGACATTAATACAATCGAGAGAGTCCAGAGATATTTTACGAGAAGAGTCCTCCATTCCTCTAACCGCAATAAAATACCTGATGCCACCAGACTCCAAATTTTGGGCTTAGACAATTTAGAACTATGCCGACTTCGGTCTGGCCTAAGCATAGTACATAAAATTATCTGCCACAATGTCCTTCCTGTCAATGACTACTTCAGCTTCAACCACAACAATACACGAGCAAATAATAGATACAAACTCAAGGTAAACCGTTCCAAACTCGATTGCAGAAAATGTGACTTCAGTAACAGAGTGGTCGATGCCTGGAATGCACTACCTGACTCTGTAGTTTCTTCCCCAAACCCCCAAAACTTTAACCTCAGACTGTCTACTGTTGACCTCACCCCATTCCTAAGAGGTCTGTAAGGGGCGTGCATAAGTGCACCAGCGTGCCTACCGTCCTTGTCCTAATATTCCTTTTTACTTACTCTTTTCACGTATTCAAATTATGTTTATACTTTTACCTGTTATCTTATATATCCTTGACAAATAAACTTATGATTATGATTATGATTGTACGAGTTTAAAGGCACAATTCTTTTTACACAAAATTTTATTTATTATTTATTTATTTATTTAAATTTACATACCGCCCTTCTCCCGAAGGACTCAGGGCGGTGAACAGCCAAAGGTAAAACACACAGAATACAAAAATTTAAGAACAGTTTAAAAAACATATTAAACAATTTAGGGCCAACAATTAAAATACCCTTTTAAAATTCAAATTAAAATTAAGCAATTGGAGAAGTTAGGCCAGCCCGGCTCAAAAGAGCCAGACTCACTCACAGAGAGCACGGATCTCGGTCCGTAAGGTCAGACAGGAAGACGTTGGCAAAGTGGATGAAGAGAGCTCCGAGGCCTTGCTTGGAGGTGTCATAAAACCTTGAAAGGGTTTGGATTCAAGAGACAACAGTGCCTTAAAGACTTGGGAGAGGATTTTAATTAATCAAAACAGAACAGAAAAGGAAAAAGACAGGTAAGTCCTCGACTTACGACCACAACTGAGCCCAAGCTTTCCGTTGTTAAGTGAAACATTGGTTAAGTGAGCGTTGCCCCCCCCCCCACCGAATTGTACGACTTTTCTTGCCACCGTTGTTCAGTGAATCGCTGCGGTGGACAAGTGAGTAAACCCAGTCATGAAGTGAATCTGGCTTCCCCCCCATTGACTTTGCTTTGTCAGAAGGTCGCAAAAGCGGATCACGTGACCCTGGGACACAGCAACGGTCGTTAAGTATGAACCGGTTGCCAAGCATCTGAATTTTGATCAAGCGACCATGGGGACGCTGCAACGGTCGTAAGTGTGAAAAACGGTGGTAAGTCAATTTTTTTTTCAGTGCTGTTGTAACTTTGGACGATCGCTAAATGAATGCTTGTAAGTCAAGGGCTACATATACAGCTTTACAGTTTCATTAAAAAAAAAATGACTGTATTTCTGTTTAGAACTGATTACTTGCCCAAACACAGGCGATTTCTAAAAGCACAGAATTCATTCCCCAACTTCATCCTTATTTTAGCCAAAATTCATTACCAACTTTTCCAAGAGAAAATATCTCTATCTCCATCTCCATTTCCATATCTATGTTTATCTATCTCTATATCTCAATCCATCTTTCTCCCCTCTGCCTCCCTCTCTCTCTCTCTCTCTCCCTCTCTCTCTCTCTCTCTATATATATATAAAACCATATTCTCTATCATAAAACCATATTATCTATCTATCTATCTATCTATCTATCTATCTATCTATCTATCATCTATCTATCTTACCATATTCTCCAAGATCGTCTCTCTTCTTTGGGCTCCTTAAATCGTTTGACTGTGAAGAGAAAATGTTTTTTTTTTTAAAAAATGAAAATAAATGGAAAAATTTATTTAACAACAATCTGGCTAGTTGAACCTTAAATACATTGCATTCAGTAGTGTTCATATGGCCTTCCAGAGACCCAGGATTCGAATAATTGAATTATTTTATTTTTATTTTTGATTTATATGCCGCCCTTCTCCGGAGACTCAGGGCGGCTTACAATGTGCTAAGCAATAGCCTTCATACTTTTGTATGTTTATACAAAGTCAGCTTATTGCCCCCACAAACTGGGTCCTCAATTTACCTACCTTAGAAAGGATGGAAGGCTGAGTCAACCTTGAGCCTGGCGAGATTCGAACCTGCAGTAATTGCAGGCAGCTGGTCTTAATAACAGGGTGCTTTAGACCACTGTACTACCAAGACTCTCCTACAAGTAGATAAATAGGTACCACTTTGGTGGGAAGGTAACTGCGTCCCGTGGGCCTTTGGCATATTCCCTCCCCACTCCAGGGGAAGGCTACTGGAAAATCCCCATTCCCCCATTCTCCTGGTAGAAGGATATTGCAAAATCCCCATTCCCTCCCCACTCCTGGGGGAAGGATACTGCAAAATCCCCATTCCCTCCCCACTCCTGGGGGAAGGATATTGCAAAATCTCCATTCCTTCCCCACTCCGGGGGAAGGATATTGTAAAATCTCCAAGCCAGCCAGAGGTGGTATTTGCCCGTTCTCCAAATTACTCAACATTTCCGCTACCGGTTCTCCAGAACCTGTCAGAACCTGCTGAATTTCACCCCTGGTATGTGGGTATATGCATAATATTGATTGATTGATTTATTGATTGATTGATATAGTGTATATTGGAGGTGGTGACTCTTTGAGAGCTGTATGCAACGAAATTTCTGACTTTCTGTGCCTCTCTGGTAAGTTATTGTGTGGGATACAAGATGCTACGCCAGATACATCTTTTGGTGTCCAGCAGGGCTGTTGTTCAGCATCCTCACCATGCCAAAGAGGCCCTGAACTTTATTTTGTCGAAACCCCCTCACCAAAGGGAGGGAGGGAGCCCTAAAAAGTTCCAGACACGAAACAGGCTGCAGGGCTTTTTCAACCGAGCCCCAGGGACTTCATTTCCACCCCCCCCCCCACCTCCCGTCTCCCACTCCCATTCAGCTCAGCTTCTCCAGATGGCCAAGTGGGTGAAACAATGGCAAAAGACGCCGGAGCAGCTGCCCCACAGAAAAGCCAACACAGGCAGCCTCACGTTGCCAAGCCGAGATGCCAAATCTGGTAGGGAGACCTAGGAAAGGGAAGGCCGGGCTGACAGGATGGGGAAGAAAAAAAGTTTGCGGCTTTTGAGTTTTTCACGACGGATGGCCCGATAACAGGCACCCTGGGCAGTCTTGCCCACAGAGAAGCCACATGGGATCGCTTAAGACAAGTCAATAAAACAATAAATTGAAGCCTTAAAATTGTACACTGATTCATGGATGGATAGATGGAGATGGAGATAAATAACTGTAGATAGACAATTACAGATAGAACTAGATATATGACAGACAGACAGATGGCAACAGACAGACATATACAGACAGACATAGCAATATAGATAGATGAATGAATAGATGGAGGGATGGATGGATAGATAGATAGATAGATAGACGATAGATGAGAGAGAGAGATAGTAGATAGACAGACTTTAGACAGATAGCGATAGACAGACAGGCAGACAGATACAGACAGAAAGACAGCAATATAGATAGATGAATGGGTAGATGGATAGATGGATAGATAGATAGATAGATAGATAGATAGATAGATAGATAAATAGATAGATAGATAGTAGGTAGATATAGATAGAAGATATAGATAGATAGATAGATAGATAGATAGATAGATAGATAGATAGATAGAAAAAGGGGGGGAGGGAGGGAGGGAGGCCAAGAGAGAGGGAGATAGACAGGTAGATAGAACCAAAAAGACAAGATTCAGTTTAAACAATCAAGCTTCTAGACTTCATGATTGCAGGATAGATAGATAGATAGATAGATAGATAGATAGATAGATAGATAGATAGATAGACAGACAGACAGACAGACAGACAGACAGACAGACAGACAGACGGACGGACGATAGATGAGAGAGAGAGAGAGAGAGAGAGAGAGAGAGAGATAGTAGGTAGATATAGATAGAAGAGATAGATAGATAGAAGAGATAGATAGATAGATAGATAGATAGATAGATAGATAGATAGATAGAAAAAGGGGGGGAGGGAGGGAGGGAGGGAGGCCAAGAGAGAGGGAGATAGACAGGTAGATAGAACCAAAAAGACAAGATTCAGTTTAAACAATCAAGCTTCTAGACTTCATGATTGCAGGATAGATAGATAGATAGATAGATAGATAGATAGATAGACAGACAGACAGACAGACAGACAGACAGACAGACAGACAGACGATAGATGTGTGTGTGTGTGTGAGAGAGAGAGAGAGAGAGAGAGAGAGAGAGAGATAGTAGGTAGATATAGATAGAAGAGATAGATAGATAGATAGATAGATAGATAGATAAATAGATAGATAGATAGATAGATAGAAAGAAAGAAAAAGGGAGAGAGGGAGGGAGGGAGGCCAAGAGAGAGGGAGATAGACAGGTAGATAGAACCAAAAAGACAAGATTCAATTTAAACAACCAAGCTTCTAGACCTCATGATCGCAGAAACAAGAATCACCCAAATTTCAAAAGTTTCTATTATGCTAGCTAAGAGCATTACATGGAGGATTGGGGAGCAGTACTCATTCAAAATCTGATATTATTTTGATTATTTTTGTTCAAAATCCCTCATTGAAACCAAATGACCCCATGCCCAAACTGGATTTGGTTTGAACCCCATACAAAAGTCTGATTTGAACCGAATCTAAGACTTTCAAGATTGGGGTTCGTTCCTTCCCCAGCATCTCTCTTCAGACCCAACAGGTGGGGGGAAAAATAGCAGGGTACCAAGTAGGCAATTGTCCAAGCTGCCGTGAGATATAATAAATTGGTTGACTATTTCTCGCTGATTCCTGGGACAGCTCTTCCGTCTGGCAACATAATCACAGAATAAGGTCTTACATGCAAATTAGCCATCAGTTAAAGGCCCAGGATGAGGTCACCAAACTTGGTGAAAGTTAAAGAAAAAGAAAAGAAAAAGAAAAAGAAAAGAGTTTTCTTGGATTTAGAGAGGCTTCTCAAAGAAACAAGCATTTTGCTTACCATGGTCCACCTGAAACACAATAATTGGCCATAATTTCTTTAGAAACAGTGGCCCTTTGGTGTCACTCTGTCTCAGAAAATTGGAAATATCTTCAGTTATCCCAGGCAAATACTGTGCCTAAGATAGGCTGAGCAGAAAGAAGCAGAGAAAGGAAGTTGGGAGAGAGAGAAAGAAAGAAAGAGAGGAGCGGGAAAGGAGAAAGGAGAGAAAGAAGGGGAAGGGGAGAGGGAGAGGGGGAGGGAGAGAGAGAAAGAGAGAGAGAGATGAAAAAGGGAGAAAGGGAAGGGAAAAGCGAGAAAGGCCACAAAGAAGAAAAAGGAAAAGGAAAGGAAGGAATAAGGAGTAGAGAGAAAGAGAGAAAAAGTAACAAAAAGGAAAGAGAGAAGGAAGAGCAGAAGTGAAAAATGCAAGAAGGAGAAAGAGAGAAAAAAGAAAATGAGAAAGGGAAGGGAAGAAGCTGGAAGGAAGGAAGGAAGGAAGGAAGGAAGGAAGGAAGGAAGGAAGGAAGGAGCACAGGAAATGAGAGAGGAAGGAGAAAGGAAAGGGAAGAAGTATGAAAGACGGGAAGGGAAAAAAGGAGAAAGGGAAGGGAAAAGCGAGAAAGGCCACAAAGAAGAAAAGGGGAAAGGAAAGGAAGGAATAAGGAGGAGAGAGAAAGAGAGAAAAAGTAACAAAAAGGAAAGAGAGAGGGAAGAGCAGAAGTGAAAAATACAAGAGGGAGAAAGAGAGAAAAAAGAAAACGAGAAAGGGAAGGGAAGAAACTAGAAAGACAGGAAGGAAGGAAGGAAGGAAGGAAGGAAGGAAGGAAGGAAGGAAGGAAGGAGAAAGCACAGGAAACGAGAGAGGAAGGAGAAAGGAAAGGGAAGAAGTGAGAAAGACGGGAGGGGAAAACAGGAGAAAGGAAGGGAAGAAGAACGGAGGAAAGAAACGGGGGGAAAAAGAAACGAAAAAGAAACAAGGGAAAGAGGAGAAAAAGGCAGGAAGGAGAAAAGAGAAAGGCAAGGAAGGAGAACAGAGGAAAGAAAAAGAGAGAAACGAGAAAGAAAAGCGAAAGGAGGGCAAAAAAAAAAAAAGGAAAGAGAAAAAGAGAAAGAAAGCCAAGAGAAGAAGCCAGAAAGAAAAAGAAAAGAAGGAAAAAGAGAGAAAAGGAGAGAGAAAACGGGCGAAGGAAAGCAAAGCCACTCACGCATTAGGGTGCTGAAGGCGACCAGGGCCAGCAGCGCCTGGACAAAGACCCCGAAGCGGTCGAGCAGCGCTCCGGGGCCGCAGCCCTGCGGGCGGATCCTGACGCGCGTCAAGTTGGGCGCCGGGAGCTCGTCGGAAAGCAGCGCCATCCCGGACCGAAGGCTCAGAGGCAGCTGCGGCCGCGGGACTCGCGCACCGAGAGGCTCAAAGCGGCGAGAGACGCTTCCTCGGGGAGGGGCTAAGAACGCTCTCTCTCCCCCCCCCAACCCCGGGAAGGGCGCGGCTTATAGGATTGCGAGGAGGGGAGGAGAGGGGAGGAGAGGGTCCCGCTCAGGGGTGGAATCCAAAATCTTCCCCTACCGGTTCTGGGGGCGTGGCTTGGTGGGCGTGGCAGGGGAAGGATACTGCAACATCTCCATTCCCATCCCACTCCTGGGGGGAAGGATACTGCAACATCTCCATTCCCGGGGAAGGATACTGCAAAATCTCCATTCCCACCCCACTCCAGGGGAAGGATACTGCAACATCTCCATTCCCACCCCACTCCTGGGGAAGGATACTGCAACATCTCCATTCCCGGGGAAGGATACTGCAAAATCTCCATTCCCACCCCACTCCAGGGGGAAGGATACTGCAACATCTCCATTCCCATCCCACTCCAGGGGAAGGATACTGCAACATCTCCATTCCCACCCCATTCCCGGGGAAGGATACTGCAACATCTCCATTCCCATCCCACTCCAGGGGAAGGATACTGCAACATCTCCATTCCCATCCCACTCCAGGGGAAGGATACTGCAACATCTCCATTCCCACCCCATTCCTGGGGGAAGGATACTGTAACATCTCCATTCCCTGCAACATCTCCATTCCCACCCCACTCCAGGGGAAGGATACTGCAACATCTCCATTCCCTGCAACATCTCCATTCCCACCCCACTCCAGGGGAAGGATACTGCAACATCTCCATTCCCACCCTACTCCAGGAAGGATACTGCAAAATCTCCATTCCCACCCCACTCCAGGGGAAGGATACTGCAACATCTCCATTCCCTGCAACATCTCCATTCCCACCCCACTCCAGGGGAAGGATACTGCAACATCTCCATTCCCACCCTACTCCAGGAAGGATACTGCAAAATCTCCATTCCCACCCCACTCCAGGGGAAGGATACTGCAACATCTCCATTCCCTGCAACATCTCCATTCCCACCCCACTCCAGGGGAAGGATACTGCAACATCTCCATTCCCTGCAACATCTCCATTCCCACCCCACTCCAGGGGAAGGATACTGCAACATCTCCATTCCCTGCAACATCTCCATTCCCACCCCACTCCAGGGGAAGGATACTGCAACATCTCCATTCCCACCCTACTCCAGGAAGGATACTGCAAAATCTCCATTCCCACCCCACTCCAGGGGGAATGATACTGCAACATCTCCATTCCCACCCCACTCCAGGGGAAGGATACTGCAACATCTCCATTCCCACCCCACTCCAGGGGAAGGATACTGCAACATCTCCATTCCCACCCCACTCCAGGAAGGATACTGCAAAATCTCCATTCCCACCCCACTCCAGGGGGAATGATACTGCAAAGTCTCCATTCCCACCCCTCTTGGGGGAAGGATACTGCAAAGTCTCCATTCCCACCCCACTCCAGGGGAAGGATATTGCAAAACCTCAATTCCCATCCCACTCCAGGGGAAGGATACTGCAAAATGAAACCGGGCCTGGTGGCTCAGCAGACTGATAGCATTGTGATTAACACCAGCTGTCTGCAATTACTGCAAGTTCGAATCTCTCCAAGGCTCAAGGTTGACTCAGCCTTCCATCCTTTCTAAGGTAGATTAAATGAGGACCCGGTTTGTGGGGGCAATAAGCTGACTTTGTATAAATATTCAAAAGTATGAAGGCTATTGCTTAACGCACTGTAAGCCACCCTGAGTCTCCGGAGAAGGGCGGCATATAAATCAAATTTAAAAAAAAAATATGATCTGTTTTTGACCTACCCATGTTGGCTTTTGGTTATGACTTTGTTTGACTCTAGGTGTTCGCTGATTCGTTGCTTGATTATCTTTTCCAGAATTTTCCAAGGTATTGAGGTCAGGCTGATTGGTCTGGGGGTTTCCTGGATCTACTTATTTCCCCTTTTTTGAAGATGGGAACTACATCAGCTCTTTTCCAGTCCTCTAGTTCCCCGGTCATACATACATACATACATACATACATACATACATACATTTTGATGAAAGCATCAGATCCTATGGAAAGAGTGGTGCGGTGGCCTAGAGTTGGAGCTCTTGCAATCAGGAGGCTGTGAGTTCGATCCTAGATAGAGGCAGATATTTCTCTCTCTGGGCACGTTGAGAATATATCTGCTGAATATAACTCCGCATTGGTGACAAGGAGGGCATCTGGCCAGTAAACACTCAGCTCCATTCAGTTGGCCAGACTCCACCCTGCAAGGGATTATGACGTTATTAAAAGGAGATAATGATGATCAGATCCTACGGAAACTTCTAAGGCACAGCCCAATTCTGGAACTGGATCAGCCTCAGGTGAGCAGAGATAAAACTGAGACTTCCACGCAATTTTGAACTTAAACAAGGAAAGGCTATTGTTTACCTAGGCCAGTGTTTTTCAAACTTGGCCACTTTAAGATGTCAGATACAGATTAAGTTGGAAGGGACCTTGTAGGTCATCTAGTCCAACCCCCCGCCCAAGCAGGAGACCCTACACCATTTCTGACAGATGGCAGTCCAACCTCTTCTTGAAAGCTTCCAGTGATGAAGCTCCCACAACTTCTGAAGGCAACTTCTGTTTGCTCTCACTGTTCTCACTGTCAGAAAATTCCTCCTTAGTTCTAGGCTGAATCTCTCCTTGGTCAGTTTCCTTCCATTATTCTTTGTCTGGCCTTCAGGTGCCTTCGAAAATAGTTTGACCCCTTCCTCAAATATTGGAGCACTGCTATCATGTCCTCGATGTACGACCACAATTGAGCCCAAAACGTCTGTTGTTAAGTGCGACATGTGTGGACTTCTAGTCCCAGAATTCCCCAGCCTGCGTGTTTAAGGGAATTCTGGAATCATGCTGGCTGAGGTATTCTGGGACGTGAAGTCCACACATCTTAAAGCATGTTGACCGGGGAATTCTGAGAGTTGAAGTCCACACATCTTAAAGGAGGTATTTGAAAAACACCCATCTAGGCATTCAGGAATTATCAACTATCAACGAGCCTTGGTAGTACAGTGGTCTAAAGCACCCTGTTATTAAGACCAGCTGCCTGCAATTACTGCAGGTTCAAATCTCGCTAGGCTCAAGGTTGACTCAGCCTTCCATCCTTTCTAAGGTAGGTAAATTGAGGACTCAGTTTGTGGGGGCAATAAGCTGACTTTGTATAAAATATACAATAGTTTGAAGGCTATTGCTTAGCACATTGTAAGCCGCCCTGAGTCTCCGGAGAAGGGTGGCATATAAATAAAAAAAATAAAATAAAAAATCAACTGCACCCCTTAAATTGTCCCCTCTAGCCATTTTTAGCATCTCTCTCTGTTCTTTCACCTTCAGGGGTCTTAGTTCTCACACTGGAATGATGTAATCTGTTTTATGACTTACTTGTCTTCTGACTGCATCTTCATATTTTCTGTCTACCTAGCAAAGCACTTAAGGAAAATTATAATTTATAATAAGGATCTACAATGTAAACGACATGACCCAAAGGACCGTGAATAGGAAGAGAAGAGCTAAATTATGCGCAAACATGTTTCCTATACTAGAGAGGCTTGCAATGCACGTTAAACAGAACTTATCTTAACTTAATATTAGCTGAAAAACTAGATTTATGCTTTAGCATGGTGCAAGGAATGCTATATTAACAAAACGTCATTAAAAACACAACATAGCTAAGTATCATCATCATCAAATGTTTTGATGGCCGTGCCATCAAAACATTTCTTTTCCAGCAGGCCGGCGTGGCCTAACCTCTCTTTTAAAGTTTTTTTTTAAAAAAATAAAATTCTTCAATTTAAAATTTGTCTTATGAATTTGGGGTGTTTTAAATTTCGTTTTCCGGGCCAATTATTTAATTGTATTTTAATGGTTTTTTTAACATTGGTATTATATGTATTTTATTTGGCTGTTCACCGCCCTGAGTCCTTCGGGAGTAGGGCGGTATACAAATTCAATAAATCATCATCATCATCATCATCTTTTAACGACCCCATAATCCCTTTGCAGGGTGGAGTCTGGGCAGTCTCATTGTGTCCGGAGAGAGAAATATCCACCTCTACCTAGAATCGAACTCACAGCCTCCTGATTGTGAGGCAAGAGCGCCACCTCTAGGCCATCGCATCACTCACAACCTAGCTTAGTATGATGAGATGATATTGAAGCCTAGTTGGTTGAAACAGTATTGATGTCAACATTCTTTAATCTATCTTCTGAACAGTTGTTTTTTTTTTTACTTATTTGTGGGAAATTACTGGGGAGGGGAGTGAATTCTACTAATCTCATTTAAAGCACCACTGAGTGGATATACAGGTTAATCCCAAACTCAAAACTAGCCACATGGATGAGTTCATATTACAGGCAGTCCTTGACTTGCAACCATTTGTTTAGTGACTGTTCGAAGTTACAACAGCACTGAAAAAAAGTGCTGCAGCAAAAATTTGGGTCCCAATTTTGGTCATAGGTTGAGAACTACCCATACTGGCTGGCTACAACACATCAGATAGCTTTCTACTCTGGGTCTCGCGTGAATCCCAGGCAGTTGGTGTTATTTGGTAAACTATGGCTTGATTAATCATGGTTAAAAGCTGGGTAAATCTGGCTGGACGCGTCATCCAATTCACTCTCTGGATTTTATTTCCCAATCAACACACCAGAGCCAAGTTTTAAATGGATGACACCCAACTATCTTTTGTTGGTGATATTAGAACAGAATGGAATGGAATGGAATAGAATAGAATGGAATGGAATAGAATAGAATTCTTTATTGGCCAAGTGTGATTGGACACACAAGGAATTTGTCTTGGTGCATACGCTCTCAGTGTACATAAAAGAAAAGATACATTCGTCAAGAATCATAAAGTACAACACCTAATGATAGTCGTAGGGAACAAATAAGTAAATCTTAAGGATACCAGCAACAAGGTTACAGTCATACAGTCATAAGTGGGAGGAGATAGGTGATGGAAACGATGAGGAGATTAATAGTAATGCAGACTTAGTAAATAGTTTGACAGTGTTGAGGGAATTATTTGTTTAGCAGAGTGATGGCATTCGGGAAAAAACTGTCCTTGTGCCTAGTTGTTCTGGTGTGCAGTGCTCTATAGCGTCTATTACATGCGGAAAGAATCATTTCCATAAAAATCACAGGATTGCAGCATCCAAGAGTTGTCCCGACTTCCGTGGCGTTTGTACTGTGTGCAAATGATGGGAAATGTAGTCCAGCTCATCCAGATCCAGAGGGAGAAAGTTGGAAAATGACCTAAGCCTGCAGGAATTCCTGTCATTAGACTAGACTAGACTAGACCAGACTAGAATGAGGAGGAGGAGGAAGAGAAAGGAGTGGAGTGGAGTGGAGTGGAGTGGGGTGGGGTGGGGTGGGGTGGGGTGGGATGGGATGGGATGGGATGGGATGGGATGGAATAGAATAGAATAGAATAGAATAGAATAGAATAGAATAGAATAGAATAGAAGAGGAGGAGGAAGAGGAGGAGGAAGAGGAAGAGGAGGAGGAAGAGAAAGGAGTGGAGTGGGATGGAATGGAATGGAATGGAATGGAATGGAATGGAATGGAATGGAATGGAATGGAATAGAATAGAATAGAATAGAATAGAATGAGGAGGAGGAAGAGAAAGAGAAAGAGAAAGAGAAAGAGAAAGAGGAGTGGAGTGGGATGGGATGGGATGGGATGGGATGGAATAGAATAGAATAGAATGAGGAGGAGGAGGAGGAGGAGGAGGAGGAGGAGGAGTGGAGTGGGATGGGATGGGATAGGATAGGATAGAATAGAATAGAATAAGGAGGAGGAGGAGGAGAGGAACAGAAAGAGGAGTGGAGTGGGGTGGGAAGGGAAGGGATGGGATGGGATGGGACAGGATAGGATAGGATAGGATAAGGAGGAAGAGGAGGAGTGGGATAGAATAGAATAGAATAGAATAGAATAGAATAGAATAGAATAGAATAGAATAGAATAGAAGAGGAGGAGGAAGAGGAGGAGGAAGAGAAAGGAGTGGAGTGGAGTGGAGTGGAGTGGGGTGGGGTGGGGTGGGGTGGGGTGGGATGGGATGGGATGGGATGGGATGGGATGGAATAGAATAGAATAGAATAGAATAGAATAGAATAGAATAGAATAGAATAGAATAGAAGAGGAGGAGGAAGAGGAGGAGGAAGAGGAGGAGGAAGAGAAAGGAGTGGAGTGGGATGGAATGGAATGGAATGGAATGGAATGGAATGGAATGGAATGGAATGGAATAGAATAGAATAGAATAGAATAGAATGAGGAGGAGGAAGAGAAAGAGAAAGAGAAAGAGAAAGAGAAAGAGGAGTGGAGTGGGATGGGATGGGATGGGATGGGATGGAATAGAATAGAATAGAATGAGGAGGAGGAGGAGGAGGAGGAGGAGGAGGAGGAGTGGAGTGGGATGGGATGGGATAGAATAGAATAGAATAAGGAGGAGGAGGAGGAGAGGAACAGAAAGAGGAGTGGAGTGGGGTGGGAAGGGAAGGGATGGGATGGGATGGGACAGGATAGGATAGGATAGGATAAGGAGGAAGAGGAGGAGTGGGATAGAATAGAATAGAATAGAATAGAATAGAATAGAATAGAATAGAATAGAATAGAAGAGGAGGAGGAAGAGGAGGAGGAAGAGAAAGGAGTGGAGTGGGATGGAATGGAATGGAATGGAATGGAATGGAATGGAATGGAATGGAATAGAATAGAATAGAATAGAATAGAATGAGGAGGAGGAAGAGAAAGAGAAAGAGAAAGAGAAAGAGGAGTGGAGTGGGATGGGATGGGATGGGATGGAATAGAATAGAATAGAATGAGGAGGAGGAGGAGGAGGAGGAGGAGGAGGAGGAGGAGGAGGAGGAGTGGAGTGGGATAGGATAGGATAGAATAGAATAGAATAAGGAGGAGGAGGAGGAGAGGAACAGAAAGAGGAGTGGAGTGGGGTGGGAAGGGATGGGATGGGATGGGACAGGATAGGATAGGATAGGATAAGGAGGAAGAGGAGGAGTGGGATAGAATAGAATAGAATAGAATAGAATAGAATAGAATAGAATAGAATAGAATAGAATAGAATAGAACAGAACAGAACAGAATAGAATAGAATGAGGAGGAAGAGAAAGAGGAGTGGAGTGGGATGGGATAGAATAGAATAGAATAGAATAAGTTGGAAGGGACCTTAGAGGCCGTCTAGTCCAACCCCCTCCTCAGACAGGAAACCCCTCCACCATTTCAGACAAGCAAGGAACCCGCTTAGAACCTACAGCTTATTAACCTCCTCCAAGGTTTGCCCGCCGCACCTTTTCACCCTTTGCGCGCTCAAAAACTTCTTAGCCGCCCCCTGGCCAGCATCCCGCGGGAGATCCGGGCGAAGGCGCGACCACCCCCACCCCCCGTCCACGGGAAGCCCCGCTTTGGCTCGGTAAGGCGCGCCCGCCAGCCCACGCGGGCACCCTTGAACCCTCGCCCCGGGTGGGCGGCTTCCACCGGGGACGAGTGGAATATCCGCCCACTCGGATGAGGGCTGCCAAAGGAGGCACGCGCGCTCGCGCCCACACACACACACACACTCTGAGGCACGCGGGGAGAGTCCCCCAACCCCCCCCCCCCACGAGCCGAGGCAGGCACACACATGCGCAGTGCGCGGATGCCATATTGGAAGCAGGGTGGGTGTCGAAGTGGAAGAGGGAGGAGGGGAGGGGTGGCGAGCGAGCGCGCGGGAAGGTGGGGTGGGCGCCGTGGGTTTTTTTTTTTTTTTTAATGTGGTCCCCGCGCCGGAGGGCAAGAAGGATCGCAAACTTCGCGCAGGGAAAGGTAAGGCCGCCCCTCCGCTGGCCCCCGAAAGGGAAGGTTGATGCCACGCAGGACGCGAGATCTCGTGTGGGGAGGGGGGGAGAGAAAGATGCCTGGATGGTGGGGCTGGGGTCTTCTTCTTCTTCTTTTTTTTTCCTTCCTCCTCTCTCTCTCTCTCTCTCTCTTTTTCCACGATTCCCATTTTTTGGCACGGGTTTATTGATCGCCCAGTTGCGGGAA
This sequence comes from Pantherophis guttatus, assembly GCF_059756535.1. Taxonomy (NCBI): domain Eukaryota; kingdom Metazoa; phylum Chordata; class Lepidosauria; order Squamata; family Colubridae; genus Pantherophis; species Pantherophis guttatus. The sequence continues at coordinate 6,186,965 of NC_142069.1, read as the reverse complement.
GGGAAGGTGGGTGGGTGGGGTGGGGAGGGGGTCTCCGGGGTCCGCCTGCCTTTTTCCCCCCCTCGTGGGGTTTCCCTAGAAGCCGCGCAAGCCGCCAGCCTGCCGTTTGCGCAGGAGGAGAAGCGCGGGCGCCCCTGGGCTCCTTGCCCCCAGGGTGGTCGCCCCGGCTGTGGGGAGCCCCCGTCAAACCTCCCCTTTTTAAGGAGACGAGTGAGCAGCCCTGGGGATTTAGAGCCGATCCGGAGATCCAAATCCACGCCCTTTTAAGATCCCGACTCTGGAGACCTGCGGGGCACATTGCGCGGATTTGGCTACGTTGAGTTCTCGGGAAGGAAGGAAAGAAGGTGGGTGGGTGGGGAATCTGCAGCCCCTTCCTTAACAGGAGACAGTATTGGATCGCTTTTGGTGCGCCGCGCATCTTCTGGGCTTTGGGGTGATCCTCTTCTTCTTTTTTTTTTTTCCCCCGACTGGGTATGTTTGAAGGTGCGCTTCGCTGATCTCTTCTGAGTTGACAGGTGAGAGCGAAAGCTGGGTTCCCCCCCCCCCAACAGACCCGCCTTCTTTTTCCAGGCACGTTGCATTACAGTCCCCATCATCCTTGGAAGGGACCTTGGAGGTCTTCTAGTCCATCCTCCTGCTTAAGCAGGAAACCATAAGAATAAAAATAGGATGAGAAGAGAAGAGAAGAGAAGAGGATAGGATGAGAAGAGAAGAGGGTAGGATAGGATGAGAAGAGAAGAGGAGAAGAGAAGAGAAGAGGATAGGATGAGAAGACAAGAGAAGAGGAGAGGATGAGAAGAGAAGAGGAGAGGATGAGAGAAGAGGATAGGATGAGAAGACAAGAGAAGAGAAGAGAAGAGAAGAGAAGAGGATAGGATGAGAAGACAAGAGAAGAGAAGAGGATAGGATGAGAAGAGAAGAGAAGAGGATAGGATGAGAAGAGAAGAGGATAGGATGAGAAGAGGATAGGATGAGAAGAGAAGAGGATAGGATGAGAAGAGAATAGAAGAGAAGAGGAGAGGATGAGAAGAGAAGAGGAGAGGAAGAGAAGAGAAGAAGAGAGGATGAGAAGAGGAGAAGAAAAGAGGATAGGATGAGAAGAGAAGAGGATAGGAAGAGAAGAGAAGAGGATAGGATAAGAAGATAGGATGAGAAGGGAAGAGGATAGGATGAGAAGAGAAGAGAAGAGAAGAGAAGAGAAGAGAAGAGAAGAGAAGAGAAGAGAAGAGAAGAGAATTCTTTATTGGCCAAGTGCAATTGGACACACAAGGAATTTGTCTTTGGGGCATATGCTCTCGGAGTACATAAATGATACGTTCATCAAGAATCATAAGGTACAACACTTAATGATAGCCATAGGGTACAAATAATGGTGTCAGGAGCCCAGCAACAGCAAAGGTGGGCTGGTTTTGGTTTCTTTGGGGAGGGGGAAAGTCAATTTAGGAGGGACGGCGTGGCTTGTTAAAACGGGGGGGGGGGGAGATGGTGGCTAGAATGACTCATTTCCCCACGAGGCTCTTAAACCGGGAAAATTTAAGAGAGACTCGGCTGCGTTCGCCCAACGCACTAATTAATCTTCATTAGTTCTTCATTCTGTTTAACATTTGGGAGGAAGGAGATTTAGGTTCACCTCTGCGGGTTTTGTGAGCTCCGGACTGTCTTGTGTGAACCCTAATAAAACCGGTCAGTTCTGCAAGCGGGAGGAAATGTGTTGTGTGAACGCGGCACGTACACGTGCACAAACGCATCTCTCTTCCCCCACTTCCAAACTTGCAGAAATCATTCCCAAGGGACTCATCCACTGTTTTTCATGAATTTTTATGCCCCGCATGGAAATAAGGCTTTATTTCAACATGGCGAGCTCAAAAAAAAAAAAAAAAGAAAGAAAGAAAAGAAAAAAGAAAAGAAAAGAAAAGAAGCAAGCCAGTTCAATTTCTGCCGAGTCCACAAGAGCGAGGATCGGGACCTTGTGGTGGGAAGTCGCAAGTTGCGATCCTAAAAGCGCTTGGAGCTTCGCCACCCTGTCCCTTTTCAGGGGCGGAATCCGCTGGTTTCCATCCTGGGACTCGCTCACACGTTCTGGGTTGTGCAAGCGGGGTAACCGCGCTTCGGCAAGTTACTCTGGCCGTTACGTATCCTTTCCCCCCCTCGTTGTTAAGGGAGTGGCGTTGTTTTCCGTAGAAGCAGCGAGGACGAGTTCACACGACCCTCTAGACTCGGAGCGAGTTGGGAGACAACTGAGTCTTCGGATTCGCGTGTGATGTCCGTAACGCCAATTTATCAAGGCGTTTCATAGGAACGCAGGAATGTGTCTTTTGGTTTAAAGGCGGGTTTAGACGTCTCGTGTGAACAAGCAATCGGGACAAGGATTGAAGCCTTCCATTGGGAGCCTGCCTGCTTTTCTGTTTCAAGCATGATCTCTAGCAGATTTGCAACACCCGTGTTTTAACATCCCAAATATTCCGAAGACTCGAAATGCATCACGCAGACAGCTGGTCATTTGCATCCTTTTAGAGCAAGGGGTGAAATCCAGCAGGTTCAGACAGGTTCTGGAGAACCGGTAGCAGAAATTTTGAGTAGGTCAGAGAACCGGCAAATACCACCTCTGGCTAGCCCCCGAGTGGGGTGGGAATGGAGATTTTGCAATATCTTTCCCCCAGGAGTAGGGAGGGAATGGGGGTTTAGCAGTATCCTTCCCCTGGATTGGGTGGGAATGGAGATTTTGCAGTTATCCTCCAGCCACGCCCATCAAGCCACGCCCACAGAACCGGTAGTAAAAAAAATTTTTGATTTCACCACTGTTTTAGAGGGTCCTTGAAGCCCACTTGGAGGTTTTATCTGTATCCTCACGGTCACCTGAATGCAACTGGTTCCTGTAAACTGCAATTTTTTCCCCCCTCTGGACATCCATTCCTACTCCCACCCCATTCCAAGGGTACCCATCCCAAATTGTATAGCTAAACCTCTGTAGAGATTCTCGACTCTTTAACAGATCCCGGGAGGGGGGAAAAAAACGCTTCGATCGCGAAATCCAACCAACTTTTGGATGGGATAATCCACTTGTCTTGCGAATGCTAGAACTGCCATTCGGATCGCTCAATCCCGACGTGCCAACCTGTTACGGGCTGCTCTTCTTTGCTGGAAAGCGTGTTTGGAAAGGAGGAGGAGGGGGATGTCCGGACCTCCTGCGTGCATCCGTAAAAAAAAAATTGCGATCATGCGGGTGGATCGCATTGAGCAAAGAGATCGCTGGCTCCCGACATAATGCGGGTGCGGATGGCTAGCTGCGTTCACACGACCCGTGTAACCCGCAAGATCAAATTGCGTTTGCTGAGCCTGCACAAGAAACCGCAACTGAGCAGGCTGGGGAGCTCGCAAGGCTGAGCCCAGCCGTGCAATAAAGCAAGCCAGTCCATGAGTGAAGGCTTAGCGTGTGCGCCGTTAGGTTGGCAACCAAGGATTGGTGGCTTGTAAAACGGGGGGCGGGGGGAGGCGGTTTATTCCAGACGACGCTTGTAAAACCGGGTGGGCGCGGCGTGGATTTGGGCTGGCGCAATCCCGCCTCTTGCATTCGAGGGAGGATCTTCGGGAATTATAACGTTGGTGGTTTCCAGGTCCCGCGCACGTGTGAATGCAGGATTCGATCCAGGCTTGTCTCGGAGAGAGAGGCTGGTTCGGTTTCTCCCGGGTTAAGACGGCTGTCCCAGGCCAGGGACGGGAAAGGGGGCCGGAGAAGCCAGCGGAGGTTTGAATTGCGCGCCTTGCGCAAACGACCCTCCCTCTTTTTTTTTTTTTTTTTTTTGCAAAAGAAGGGAGAAGCGGGAACTGGGGTCGTGTGTGGTTGCAAAATCAGAAGGATTTGTGTATGTGTAAAAGTGTGTGTGTGTGTGTTTGTGTGTGTGGTCGTTTGGCAACCAAATGTGGAGTGGGAATCTTTCTGGGATTACAGATCCCTTACTTAGAGCAGTGTTTCTCAACCTTGGTAGCTTGAAGATGGGTGGACTTCAACTCCCAGAATCCCCCAGCCAGTTTATGCTTTAAATCAGAGATGGGTACCGTATTTTTCAGAGTATAAGACGCACCTTTCCCCCCTAAAAGGGGGTGATTATTTAGGTGCATCTTATACTCTGAAAAATACGGTAATTATGGCAACTTTACCACAAGACTTGAGGACTTCAACTCCCAGATTTCCTGAGCCAGCCATAGTTGCCCACCCCTAGATCAGACTGGCTCAGGAATTCTGGGAGTTGAAGTCCACAGGCTGATCTAGCTGCTATCTAATTTGGGTTGCTAAAAAAAACATGTCCTCGACTTACAACCACAATTGAGCCCAACATTTCTGTTGTTAAGTGAGACATACGTTAAGTGAGTTTTGCCCCATTTTATGACCTTCCTTGCCGCAGATGTTAAGTGAATCACTGCGGCTGATAAGTCACTCACCCGGTTGTTAAGTGAATCTGGCTTCCCCGCAAAGGGGGATCACATGATATTTACAACAGCGACGGTCGTAAATATGAATTGGTTGCCGAGCATCTGAATTTTGAACACATGTTCATGGGGATGCCGCAAAGGTCGTAACTGAAAAACGGTCATAAGTCACATTTTTCAGTGCCGTTGTAACTGTGAACCAGTCACTAAATGAACTGTGATAAGTCAAGGACTACTTGTAGATTATTTGAATTGAAGTCTGTTAATAGAGAAACCCAACATTCTCTCTCCCACCTCCCCATCCATTTATGTGACACTATTATTCTGCGTGTGTGCGAACACACATACATGTTTGCATATTATAGCTATGTGCACGCTTTAAAAAATGATTGGAAAGAACCAATGCCAGCACAGCACTTTAGACTTGGCTGATTTCCTTCCAAACCTCTTTTAAAGAATCTACTCATTAAATTGAAAGTCGATTCTTAACGCAGGTTTTCCAAATCAAAGAAACCAGAAATTCTCAATTATCCAGGTCCTTCTGGTCCCGAAAGTGCTTTTCAAAAGGCAACTGGACTTTCTTGGTTTTTCAAGGGGAAAAAAATCCCCCCAAAATCCACATTTAAGATCTGCGGACTTCATGTTCCCAGAATTCCCCAGCTAATATGACTGGCTGAGGAATCCTGGGAGTTGAAGTCCACAAGTCTTAAAAGTTGCCAAGTTTGGAACCCTGGTGCAAAGCATGTGGAATGCTAATGAGGGATAACCCTAATTTGGGACCAGCATTTCTGTTGCTAACTAAGAAGATGGTTATATGAGTTGCATCTGATTGGACGATTTTTTTTTTTTGAACTGCTGCAGTTGTTATATGAATCACGTAGTCGTTAAGCAAATCCAGCTTTATGCGACCGGGGTGGGATGCAGTGACCGTCGTAAATGCAAGAACTGGTCAGGGGTGTGGTAACTTTGAACAGTCGCTTAACGGATGGTGGTAAATCAAGGACTTCAGTAGTGGCCAAAATTATGGAACCCTTTTGGGAAAAGTGTATTTTCTAAAACTAGCTAATAACACAATTTTTTTTTTTGGAATAGTACCATAAAATTATTTATCAATGGAAAGATAATTGAATCAAGAATGTAATGCAATAACATTTATGAAGGATTTGCTATTAGAATAGCAGTTACAGTATAAAGAAGAAAAGTGAAACACGTAGAAAAACAAGATATACAAAAATGATCACCATAGAAAAAATGAGATATACAAAAATTATCACTATGTCAGTTAATACTTCATTGGGTAACCTTTAGCATGAATTACAGCCTTACAAGGTCTTCCCATGGAGTGAACCAAGTCTTTTAGTTCTGCAGCTGTTTTAATGTGAAACCAAGATTGAATGATGGCTTCTATTAACTGGGTTTTATTGCTGGGTCGGACTAACAAAGTTTCTTTAGTCGGCTCCATAGATTTTCCATTGGGTGAAGGTCTGGGCTATTCCCAGGCCATTCCAGCAGTGGAATAGGATTATCTGGAAACTCCCAAAAAAAAAAAAAGTGGTGTTATCAGCCATCAAACCTCAAAAATACACTTTTCCCAAAAGGTTTCCACAATTTTGGCCGCTACTGTATCTTTATGGAGCATTTTGAAGGAGTGACTTAAAACTCTTCAAGTTGCCAAAGTTGAAAAACATTGGTTTCGGGCAGGGGTGTCAAACTCTATTTCATTGAGGGCCGCATCAAGATTGTGTTTGACCTCGGGGGGGGGGACGTGGGCGTGGCCAGCTTGACATCACTCATGTTGGGGTGCCTGTGGCGGCCCCAGCACTCTGCCAGCGAAAACGGTCTCCCGAGCTCTGTTTTCGGCTGCAACAACCTTCTGCAACCCTCTGCCAGCAAAACCGGAGCTCGGGAGGGACACGTGTGGCCCTCCTGAGCTTCATTTTCACTGGCAGAGGCACTGCGGGACAGTCTTTCACTGTTTCCAGTTCCGCGGGCCAGATCTAAGCACCCCGCGAGCCGGATCCGGCTCGCGGGTCTTGAGTTTAACACCCCTGGTTTAGGATATCCGGTCCAAACGTCCCCAGAAACATTTCCCAGAAGGAAAGAGCAAAGGGAAAAGATTTTACAGTGAGAAAAGTTTATTTTAAGGCTCTTGTTTTTATTTTTAAAGGAATGTCATGCTCTGGGATGAAGAACAAACCGACTTTGGCTTGAGTGATGGAGAACGGGAAGTCTCTAGTCCTTAAGATGGACGAATCGCTTCACCTCCCTCTGGAAAAGCATCCCAGCCCAGCAGCTAACGGTAACAAGGAAAGCTTTCATTCAGGTGCTTTTTAAAAATATTTCCCTATCAGCATTGCATCCCGTTGACATCTTTGACTACTGCAATGAAATCTGCCCTGGGGCTCCCCTGGAAATCTATCCGGAAGCTTCGATCGATTTAAAATGCGGCAACCCACATGGTTTGATGCAAGTCTTAAATTTTCCCACGTGTGCAAATTTGTGTGCAAATGTCTTGCAGCAGCTGCGTTGGCTGCAAATTTGTCTCCGATTCGAGGTGCTGTTGTCAGCGTTTAAGCCCTATGTGGCTTCAAACAAGGTTCTTGGAAGGGTTGCCTTTTCCCAGTTATACAGAATAAAACAGAACAACAGAGTTGGAAGGGACCTTGGAGGTCTTCTAGTCCAACCCCCTGCCCAGGCAGGAAACCCTACACCACTTCAGACAAATATCTCCCACTCACTGTGAGTTGGGGAGGCATGTAAATTTTCTTAACGTTCTGACCTAGGCTTCCCCAGCCGCACGAAGCCGAGTCCTCGTCCCGATAAACCCCTTTAATTGACAGTGAATTCCTCTCCAGCAAAGTCTGTCTTCTCCCACAGTCTTTCAAGATAGTTCACAATTGCCGACCTTTATCAGGCTTGGAGAGTGGCCAGGCTGATATCATTCAGACGCCCGCAGTACTTGGCAAGAATGCAGGAATGAACTAATTGTCTCCTGCAAACTCCACTCCCCTTTTGCTCCTCTTTTATTCCCTATGAGAGGGGCCATTCATCGTCCACCTATGGCTTTACTCCTGAGTCGCCCTTTGTTCTTTAGCTGTTCCCTTCGTCTGGCAACTCTGTGCATGTGCACACTGGGAACAGGTTCCAGCTGTTCGTCTGCCTCACTGATGTCTGACTCCAAAGGCAGCTGATAACTGGCATACGGCCCTGGCCCCATCTCTGCCTCCGACGCAGAGCCCTCGTCAGAGCCTTCCCCAGATTCCAGGACTGGCTCATGTTCCTCCCCAACCTCCTCACTGTCCGAATCTGCTGACAGCTCCGATGGCCGCTAGCGGGCCACAACACTGAATAAATAAACAGCAAATATTTAACCTTAGACTTGCCCAGACAAATACAGTCCTCAACTTACAATCATTCATTTCGTGACTGTTCGAAGTTACAGTGGCACTGAAAAAAGTGACTTAGGATCGGTTTTCACACTTACGACCGTTGCAACATCCCCGTGATCATGTGATTCGGACACGCGACAACTACCTTGTATTTATGACGATTGCAATGTCATGTGATCCTCTTTTGCGACCTCTTGACAAGCAAAATCAATAGGGAAGCCTGATTCACTTAACAGCCGGGTGACTTAGTGAACAACTTCAGTGATTCACATAACAACTGTGGCAAGGAAAGTCATACAATGGAGCAAAACTCACTTAACAAATTTCTCACTTAACAAGGTAAATTTTGGGCTCTGTTGTGGTCGTAAATTAAGGATTACCTGTAATTCGGGGTGATCGTGAATTGTCCTGACAATTTAAACCAGTGATAGCTAAACTTTTCCGGACCGAGTGCCCAAAGCGCACACCCAAACCCCCAAAATGCACTGTACGTACGTGCCCCTGCATGCGCTCCAGCCCCTGCACATGACCCCCGCCCCCCAACACATGCGTGCAGCACCCTGCATGCCCCCCGCCCCCCATGCATGCACAGTAGAGACCTGAAGACTAGCTGGCCAGTGGGAGGTGTGCACGCATGCGTGGCCGAGCTGAGTTTGTGTGCCCACAGAGAGGGCGCTGCGTGCCGGCCTAGCCTAAATAGTTCTTAATTGGGATTTTAAATTTTATAGACTTGGGGGTTTTAAATTGGGAAGCCAATGATTTAATTCTTTTTAATTATCTTAACTTTTGTATTGTATATATTTTTAATTTTGGCTGTTTACCGCCCTGAGTCCCTTCTGGGAGAAGGGCGGTATACAAATTAAATAAATAAATAAATAAATTAATTAATTAATTAATTAATTAATTAGGTTCACCATCACGGATCTAAACCATTCATTGATAAAAGTAGAGTAGAAGTAGTCCTTGACTTTCAACAATTCATTTAGTGACTGTTTGAAGTTACAACAGCACTGAAAAAAGGGATTTATGACCATTTTTCAGACTTACGACTGTTGCACCGTGCCCATGTCACATGATCAAAATTCTGGTGTTTGGCAACTGACTCATATTCATGACAGCTGCAGTGTCCCAAGGTCATGCAAACACCTTTTGCGACTGTTGTGACCTAGGCTTACTGAGTCATTACAAGACACAATTAGTCCCCAAAAACCTATTTTATTGTAACAGCTGAGAATTATTTTCATTCCCAGCTGAGTCCCAATTAGTTGCAACAAAAGCCCTTTGGAAGAAGTCCTTCAGGATAATCACCAACCATTATCTTCTTTGACACCCTGCCAAAGGCCTTACTTGGTCAAAGCCCCACAGAGTTCAGAAACAAACAAGAAATGCCGACTGGAAACAGAGTTAGCAATGTTGCTTTCTTGCAAAAGGTCCAAGTGCCTTTGTTTCTCTTTTAAGCCTTATGGGAGGGGCCAATCATTTGGCCTTACTCCCGAGTCGTCCCTTTTGCTTTAACTGCTCTTGCCTTCTGACAGCTCTGCGCATGCGTGCACTAGGAACAGGCTCCTCCTGTTCCTCTGCCTCTCTGCTGTCCAACTCTGGGGACTCCGGAGTCCGCGCATCACTCCCCGATGGCCCTGGCCCCGGCCCCATCTCTGCCTCTGATGCAAAGCCCTCATCCGAGCCTTCCCCAGACTCCAGGACTGGCCCATGTTCTTCCTCAGCCTCCTCACTGTCCGACTCCGCTGCCAGCTCCGCAGGCTGCTGGCGGACCACAACAGCAACTTTCTGACAAGCAAAGTCAATGGGGAAGCTAGATTCACTTAACCACCATGTTGCTAACTTAACAGCTGCTGTGATTCACTTAACAACTGTGGCAAGAAACTGCGGCACCATTGTAAAATGGTGGAACATTCACTTAACAAATATCTCACTTAGCAACAGTCATTTGGGGCTCAATTTTGGTCGTAAGTTGAGGACTACCTGTAATTTGGCGGTTCAGGGACAGGCAGTAGAACCAAGAACAAGGAAGTGAGAAATGATACCCCCCCCATCCAGGAACTCACACTGTCTTTGAAAAAGGGACAGCATGAAACTCCATCTCGAGCTATTTATATATCCTTATCCGGCCGGAAATTTGACAAGGTTGTCCAACAGTGCACTTAAAAGATGCCTTTTTTAGCGCTTACATGTTTGCAAACGGTGCTTTTCTATTCCTATAAAATAATAAGAGTCGCCACAGGGGCTGTTGTTGATGTACCTTTTTTAAAAAACTGTCTGGGGAAAGTTGTTGCTTCAGGCACTTTTGTCTCGACAACCTTTTTAAATCCTCGGGGAGCCTTGTCGATCGATGTTTTCCTGCCGTGCACGGGAAGCATGGATTAATAAAGGCACAGCAAAGACATATTGCTCAAAGCTGAGTTGATTAGGCTGCTTCTGTGTTTCCAAAGATGAGGAGACGAGGGAGAAAGCATGGAGTTCGTCTTTCTGTTTTCAGATCTTTTGGTTTATCCAATCTTTTCTTGGACGAGTTGCATTCCAAGAAAAGTTGCGTTCAGAAGAAGAAGGAAAGAAAGGACAAGATTATCCGTGATATTGAATGTATATCTGTCAGGGTGGATTTGATTTAAATCGAGTTGATTTAAATCACAATTTAAATCACGATTTAAACCACTAGTAAAAAGGCTTGATTTAAATCAACTCGATTTAAATCATAATTTTTAAAGAGCAACCGTCATCTCTGCTACTCCTTTGACCCACTGTTGACTCACCGATAGTCCCAGTGTTGCAGAATATACAGCCTCATGCTACATAACTAAGCTCCATTTCATGCTGAATAAACTAAATTATTTATGTATCTTAAATAGAAAACTATCTTAAGATAGATTTTTACCCCAAAAGTTTTTTATTAAAATAAATTCAATTTAAATAAAAAAAAATCTGATTTTTTTGATTTTTTTAAAAAAATCATTGATTTTTATCCACCCTGATATCTGTATCTAATTCAGCGCTTCTCAACCTCAGGAACCTGAAGATGTGTGGACTTCAACTCCCAGAATTCCCCAGCTTAGCTGGGGAATTCTGGGAGTTGAAGTTCACACACCTTCAAATGTGTTGTAAATCAGAGGTCCAGGCTTTTGCTCTGTTCCAAGATGCCTCTCAGATGTCTCTCTCGCTTTTCCAGAGAGCTTTATTTTTATACATTTTTACACAGGCAGGTAAAAGGCAGGACAGCAACAGCATCCTAATTGGTAGAAATTATTCACCCCCCTCTCAAGATGCCATCCTCTGAAGGTGAGATGAGATCATCTAGATCAGAGCCAAAATGAGATCATAGAAGCAGAAAAGACCCACAGCGCATGAGCTATAGCAGTGTGCTTCTAAAAAGCTTGGCACCGTGACCTTTGACCTACCTCTACACAAATGCCCAAGATTGAGAAAAACTGGTGTAAATATTGTCTGGGTCTGCAAAAGTTTCAGATCTGCTCATCCAGGCCTAATAATTTATTACTACCATCTCTTTGCACGGCGATTATAAACACTTACAGTATATAGTATCTAAGAGAATAACAGAGTTGGAAGGGACCTTGGAGGTCTTGTAGTCCACCCTCTGCTCAGGCAGGAAAGCCTATACCATTTTCAGACAAATGGCTGTCCAGTCTCTTCTTAAAACCTTTCAGTGTTGAAGCTACCACAACTTCTGGAGGCAAGTCGTTCCATTGATTAATTGTTCTGTCGGGAAATTCCTCCTTAGTTCTTGATTGCTTCTCTCCTTGATGAGTTTCCACCCATTGCTTCTTGCCCTGCCCTCAGGTGCTTTGGAGAATAGTTTGACCTCCTCTTTGTGGCAACCCCTGAGATATTGGAACACTGCTATCGTATTTCCCCTGGTCCTTCTTTTCATTAAATTAGACATACCCAATTCCAGAAACATCTAAGGATTTAATGTTCATAAACATTTGTTATTAATACCAACTTATTTTTCTGTGTTATCTTTAAAGGTTTGAGTTATTCAAATGTAGTGATAACAATTTTGGTATTATTTAGTGTATGCATCATGGAATCAATGATATGCAACATGAATAAAATAAATAAAATAAATAAATAAATAAATAATTTTATTTCTATACCGCCCTTCTCCCGAAGGACTCAGGGCGGTGTACAGCCTATTAAAAAACACAAAGACAAACATCAGTTAAAAATAATTAAAATTATTTCATAATTCGGCTGAAATTTAAAACCCCCAAAATTTAAAACCATATTTAAAAATCATTAAATTGATAACCCGGCTTGGCGGAAGAGCAGGGTCTTGAGGGCACAGCGAAATACACGGAGGTCGGAGATCTTGCGCATTTCCGGGGGCAGTTCATTCCACAGGGCAGGGGCTCCCATAGAGAAGGCCCTCCCCCTGGGTGTCGCCAGCCGACATAACTTGGCAGATGGCACCCGGAGGAGACCCTCTCTGTGGGAGCGAACTGGCCGGTGGGAGGCTGTTTGTGGCAGAAGTCGGTCTCGAAGGTACCCGGGTCCTATGCCATGGAGCGCTTTAAAGGTAGGTACACATTGTACCTACAAACACAAATGTAAGCTTATATAAAGCATCAGCATAGACACGTTTTCTGTAAAATTGCTCATTTGTTTGTTTCTTATATTATTATTTTGATCGGTCGCAGAGTAAGCCAGATGTTTAGTCTGGATTTGGCATTTTTTCGCAACTATCATGTCCTTTGTAAGCTGTTCTGAGTAAAGCTGCCTTTTGCAATTGACTGATGAGGATATTGTCAATGCCAGTGACATTTATTTTATTTTTTATTTTTATGATTTTATTTTTATGATTGTATTTAATTTGCCACCCATCTTGTTTCAAAACGACTCAGGACAGCTTACGCAGCATTCAAATCATTCAAATCATAAAATAAATATTTTTTAAAATTATAATCCTCATTATCGTTTAAAAGCAGATGAAAGCTCCAACCCTGAGGAGGCTGGCTTCAGTTGGGATGAATACCTGGAAGAGACAGAATCTACAGCAGCTCCACACTCCTTATTTAAGCACGTAAGCGCATTGCCAGAATGGTAGGGTTTCTAGTCCTCATTGAGATTTTAGAAACGGGGGTCCAGTATCTGACAAACAGCACAATTCTGTTTAGGGTAAAGGTAAAGGTTCCCCTCGCACATACGTGCTAGTCATTCCCAACTCTAGAGGGCGGTGCTCATCTCCATTTCAAAGCCAAAGAGCCAGCGCTGTCCGAAGACGTCTCCGTGGTCATGTGGCCGGCATGACTAAACACCAAAGGCGCACGGAATGCTGTTACCTTCCCACCAAAGGTGGTCCCTATTTTCCTACTTGCATTTTTTACATGCTTTCGAACTGCTAGGTTGGCAGAAGCTGGGACAAGTAATGGGAGCTCACTTCGTTACACGTCACTAGGGATTCGAACCGCTGAACTGCCGACCTTTCGATCGACAAGCTCAGCGTCTTAGCCACTGAGCCACCACGTCCCTTCACAATTCTGTTTACCAGTACTGAAAAGAAATTTCTGTGGAATTCAGGAATCCATGTGCTAGCCGATGCGGATTACAATTCCCATTCTCTCTGATCATTGGCTGCTGGGTACTGATATTTGAAATTGTACAGAGTTTCTAGTCTTGGTTTAAATGGGCAGGAAATGGGAAAAGAAGCAGAGGAGCTCAGTTAAGGACCTAGAAAAAAAATAAGCTTAAATTGGCTGGATAGAAGCCATTTTTTTTCCTGCAACTGCTCAGCTGTGAAATTAAGACAGAGAAAGATAAAGAGGCACACATATTCAACTTAAGTCTGCAAATTAGTGAAAAAATGCTTAGCGAAGTTTAGCCTGGGAATCTTTAGTTTGGCCAAACAGAGAGTTGAAAGGCATGTAGCTGGCGTCACGGGGAATTGATCGTGGCGGTTTCTAAAACTCAAACTTCTATTAATAAAAATAGAAGAACATATTTGAACGATAACGAGACCTTATTAGTAGAAAGAAAACGAAGACTCGCGTGGTATTTTTGAACAAATTGGTTACAGCTTTGGTTGTTCGCGATCCTGACAAGTCTTCATCTGTTTTTATTTTTTTTAAAAAAAGCTTTGTAAATGTATTTTCTATTACTGATTACAGTAAAACTTTAAAATAGATGAAAACGGTGCAGCCGTGGTAATTCAGTAAAGGGTTACACAATGGTGACTAGAATAAATTAATTATTCTGTCTTTATAACCACTGGAAAAGAAGAGTGAAAGAAAAAAAAATAGAAAGGAACAACAGTAGATATACACATAATAGCTTCCCCTGCATGTATGTCTCTGTGTGGTTTCAATAAAGGATAACTATTTCATTGTAATGATCTTTATGTAATCTACATCTGTACAGCAGTCCTGGATTTACGATCACAGTTGGACCCCAAATTTCCGTTGCTAGATTGTTAAGTGAATTTTTCCCCATTTTGCGACTTTTTTTTTTTTGCCGCAGTTGCTAAGTGAACCACTGCAGTTGTTAAATTAATCACAAGGTCCTTAAATGAATCTGACTTTACCAGCTGCTTCAAATCTGGCTTTGAAATTAATAATGGCACAATGACAAAAATTATGACTGTTTATCACACGAGCTGGCATCTATTTATGACAGTTGCAGGTCACGCGATAATCTTTTGCGACCTTTTGACAAGCAAAGTCAACGGGGAAGCCAGATTCGCTTAACAACCGTACTACTCACTCAACAACTGCAGTGACTCACTTAACAACCGTGGCGAGAAAGGTCGTAACATGAGGCAAAACTCACTTATGAACCGTCTTGCTTAGCAACAGAGATGTTGAGCTCAGTGGCAACTACATACAAGGAAAACCTGTATAAAATCTTCCACAGGTGGCATGTGCCACCGGCAAAGCTAGCAAAGAAGTTTAAAAACATGTCCACCAAATGCTGGAAATGCAACCAGATACCAGGAACTTATTATCATATGTGGTGGTGGTGGTGCAAAAAAAATTTGGACGGAAATACATATATGGTTAGAAAAAATGATAAAACAACAAACTGTATAGATTTAAAGCCAGAAATATTTTTGTTCTGGTATTTTGCCAGAAAAATACAACAAAGGGAACATGTATTTAATTTTACATATTTTGACAGCAGCGAGAATTTGTATTTGCGCAACATTGGAAAAATAAGGCAACTCCTTCAGATGAAAATATAATAAAAAAAAAATATTAGAGTGTGCGGAAATGGATAGGTTAACATTAAAGATAAAGGACAAAGAAGACAGAGAATATTTTTTTGTTGGGATTTGCTTTATCAAGGGTTAGATAATAAGAATAGAAATTAGAAGTGGAAAGAATGTTATTATATACAAGTAAAGAATATTATTATTATTATATTCATGTAAAATGACCCAGACAGTAGACTGTTTATTGAATATTGTATATTAAAGAAAATGTATAAATAAAAATTAAAAGAAAAAGAAATGTTGAGCTCAGTTGGGGTTGTAAATCAAGGACCACCTGTATGGCTTTGGAATGTAGTTACTCAGATTAGCTTAATCCATACTACAGATTGCTGACCCTTCTCCTTCCTTTGCTGCCTTCCAAAATGACATTTAACCCTGTGTTTCCATTCTCCAGGTGGAAATCAGCCTTCAGAGCAGTTTGCAGCCTGGTATGAAACTCGAAGTGGCCAACAAGCACAATGCGGACGCTTACTGGGTGGCTACTACCATCACCACATGTGGCCAGCTGCTGTTGCTGCGTTACTGTGGTTACGAAGATGACCGCCGCGCTGACTTCTGGTGTGATGTGATGACCGCTGACCTCCACCCTGTGGGCTGGTGCACGCAGAATGGGAAAGTGTTGATGCCCCCGGACGGTGAGTCCGAAGCTGTGTTGCGGGTCTCAGTTTGTGTGAGGCACCTCCCGTATGGACGTGGTGCCCTCCCTTTGATGCAGTTGCAGAAATGTTTGGCGGAGCTGGGTGTGTTTACAAGGCTTGGCTTGACAAGGGGGTGTAGGTCTCTGAAGATCTGTGGAGCAGGGGTGAAATGCTCCCGGTTCGGATCGGATCGCCCGATCCAGTAGCGATGGTGGCGGGTGGTTCGGAGAACCAGTAGCAAAAATCCCTGCCCCCCCCCATGCCCAGCTGAGCCGCGCGATCATCAGAGGCTTTTTTTTTTATTTTTAAAAACATTTTTTCGGCTGAAGAGGTTGTAGAAAAAATGCTTTTAAAAGCCTCTGATGATCAGGCAACTCAGCTGGAATCGTCAGAGGCTTTTAAAAACATTTTTTCTACAACCTCGAGGTTGTGGAAAAAATGCTTTTAAAAGGCTCTGACAATCCCAGCTGAGCCACACGCTCATCAGAGGCTTTTTTTTTTTACTTTTAAAAGCATTTTTTTCTCCCTTCCCTTCCTTTCCCTTCCCTTCCCTTCCTTGTCTTGTCAAATATTCTTCTTTTGATCCCAGAAAAAAAATTCCTTTTTCAGAGTATTTCTGCAGGCCTGCTGGCCCCCAATTATTCTTGTAGTTTTTTAACATCTGTCTGAACATGTGTCTATTGGCACTGCTCAAGGCGGACTGTATTTTTCCCTTCCTGGAAACATATCTAACCCAGACCAATAAATAAATAAATAAATGAATATTGTCCCTTTGCCAGGAACGTGGCTACCTACATTAGGAGGAATGCCACAAAGGAGGAAGCCGATCGTACAGAACCTTCCGTTTGTCCGTGGGATTCATTTATTAAGTTTCTAGTCCTGATGATGGAGAGCTTTGGAATTCTGGGTGCTGTAGCCAGACATATCTAGAATCCACTGACGAGGGAAGACTTTTTAAGTTTAAAAATAGTCAAGATTTCTCACTGTTCTATCCAGGCAATATAAAAGTACATCTTTTTTACCTCAGTCCATTCATTTCCGTCTTTTATTTTGTTTCCACCCCGTTGTGTTTTATTAGACTTGCATCTCCCATTTGAAACGTGTGGTTTTTACCTCATGATAGCAAGTTGTAGACCTGCCTGAGTTTTGAAATGTTCGGCAGATCTAAAGCTCCATTTTTATTTTATTTTCTTTGGAGAAAATCTCCCGGTATCCTAGCAACTTCCAAATAACCTGTGGATGAAGCAAACACTGGCAAGAAAATGTACAATTGGCTTCAGGCGGCAAGAAGCAAGCTAATGGCCCATAACTACTTCTAAATAATATTTTGAGTGCGCTGAAATGCCAGAGGTGAAATTTATGGAAGATTTAATGAGTACCAATTTTGTGCTAATACAGGGGTTTTTCAGTTGACACGCAAGTTAGTTAAAAAAAAGAAAGAGCTAAGAGGTTTTGTTAATGGGTTTAAATGCAGCTAATTTTATCAATTTCTCCAAGCAACTTTGAGACTTGGTGTGATGGCCTTTGGGCTCTGTGTGTGTGTGTTGCATTTTGAGCTGAGTCCCTTTTTCTGTTTTCTATGGCCCCTGTTACAGTTAAACTATTGAGTTGTGTTTGGCTTGTGTAATTGGATGAAAACTGCCTCTTTCTCCACCCTCCCCTTGGCGAATGGAGAGATTTATTCTGCAATCCACTGGGTTAAGGAAATCGATTGGATCTGTTGGGATGAAGCTGGAGAAATGGCAGTTTTGAGAGAGCAACTAAGAAGGGTATTTAGAAGATACCCCAAAGATTGGGGCTGTGAGCTTCCTCGTAGAAAACGTTGCAATGCCCACCTGCCAAAACAGAGGTCATAAAGGGAGGGAGGGAGGGAAGAAGGAAGGAAGGAAAGGGTGGGAGGGAGGGACGGAGGAAAGAAGGAAAAAAGGCAGGGAAGGAAGGAAGGAAAGGAAGGAAGGAAGGAAAAAAGACAGAGAAGGAAGAGGGAAGGAAGGAAGGAAAAAAGGCAGGGAAGGAAGATGGAGGGAGGGAGAGAAGGAAGAGGGAAGGAAGGAAGAAAAAAGGCAGAGAAGGAAGGAAGAGGGAAGGAAGGAAAAAAGGCAGGGAAGGAAGATGGAGGGAGGGAGAGAAGGAAGGAAGGAAGGAAAAAAGGCAAGAGGAAGAGAAGGAAGGAAGGAAAAAAGGCAGAGAAGGAAGGAAGAAGGAAGGAAGGAAAAAAGGCAGGGAAGGAAGATGGAGGGATGGAGAGAAGGAAGGAAGGAAAAAAGGCAGAGAAGAGGAAGGGAAGGAAGGAAAAAAGGCAGGAAAAGAAGGAAGGAAAAAAGGCAGGGAAGGAAGATGGAGAGAGGGAGAGAAGGAAGAAAGGAAAAAAGGCAGAAGGAAGTGGGAAGGAAGGAAAAAGACAGGGAAGATGGAGGGAGGGAGAGAAGGAAGGAAGGAAAAAGCACAGAAGGAAGAAGGAAGGAAGGAAGAAAAAGAGAAGGAAGGAAGAGGGAGGGTGGGAAGGAAGGAAAAAAGGCAGAGAAGGAAGAAGGAAGGAAGGGAGAAAAAACAGAAGGAAGGAAGAGGGAGGGAGGGTAGGAAAGAAGGAAAAAAGGCAGAGAAGGAAGGAAGAGGGAGGGTGGGAAGGAAGGAAGGCCTTAGCATAATACAGTATATGAGAAACTTGACTTAGCAGTAGTATACTTGAAAAAGAAGACTCTGGATGTCCCAGTACATCATAAATTGAAAATTAACCAACACTTCACAAGTCATCGTGGTAGCATTGTTCAAAATGCAAACACTATTTGTGGATATAATAACAGATTCCCAGAATACAGATTGTGAGAAGTCATTGCCTCAAATCTGTTTCGGAAGGGACAGGCCCCAAAATCAAGAATGACACGTTGTGATTCTTCCCGAGCTCAGCCCTTTACTGTTATCACACCTGCAAACAAAATCTTGCCAAATTGAAAGACTCTACGATCTGCATCTCCAATGTACTCTGGGAACTGTTAGGGAGAGACGGTCCTCACCCGCTTTCTCTCACACATAATATCTAGGCTGAGTTGCCTCTTCCTCCTCTGGGATGCAGCCCCTCCCTCCTGGGGATCTCCTTACATTCAATTACCGTATTTTTCAGAGTATAAGTATAAGACGCACCTTAAATTTTTGGGGAGGAAAATAGCAAAAAAAATATTTCTGCCTGGTATTCATCTGGCTACTGTCCTTAGCCTGGTCAGTTTCAGCACATTAGTTCGCTGATTGTGAGCGTGCACAAAAAGCATATTGCTGCCAATCACCACCCGAAAACGCGATGCGCAGAGGCCAAAAATGGGGCGGGCGGAGGCCTAAAATGCGATGCGCAGAGGCCAAAAACACGATGCGTGGAAGCGGCGATTGGCGGCAATGTGCTTTGGCGATCCCCGCAGCCTTGAACGGCTCTCAAACGGAGCATTTGGAGGCTGAAAATGCGAGGCGCTGAGCCCAAAAACGCAAGCCACTGTCAGTGGCAATCTCTGCAGCCAAGATGAGGATGCGCGGAGGCCGAAGGGTGGGGGCTGGTGGGTGGGCGGAGCTACATTCGAAGTATAAGGCGCACCCAAATTTTTCAGCCTCTTTTTTTTGGGGGGGGGGAGAAAGTGCGTCTTATACTCTGAAAAATACGGCACATAAAGAAAGAGATTGGTGATCATGTCCTTCAAGTAATCCCATCTTCCTCTTCTATTTTTAAGCTATCAAAGAGAAATACTCGGACTGGACGGAGTTCCTCATACGTGATTTGACGGGCTCACGAACGGTGCCTGCAAATTTACTAGAAGGCGTAGGTATTGACTTAATTTCTGTTCCCAAGGGCTGCTGTGTTTTATGGTGCTCTTTACTGTAGCTCTGCCACCCAGCAGAAAATAAGGGACGGGATAGGGGTAGTCCTCGACTTACAACAGTTCATTTAATGACCGTTCGGAGTTACAATGGCGCTGAAAAAAAGTGACTTATGACCCCTTTTCAGACTTAACAACCATGGCAACATCCTTACCGTCACGGGATCAAAATTCTGACAACTCGGCAACTGGTTCATAATTACGACGGTCGCAATGTCCCGGGGTCACGTGATTCCCTTTTGCGACCTTCTGACAAGCACAAGTCATGTTCCGTGAAGTTTAAAATAAGGCGTTTTGCTTCTGTTCAAACAGCCCCTGCGAGGGAAAAACGCTGTAGACCTCATTACCCTGGACTCCTTAATAGAGCTGCAGGATGGCCAGAGTCCCTTTCAGTTCTGGATAGTGAGCGTGGTTGAGAATGTCGGCGGAAGATTGCGCCTTCGCTATGCAGGATTGGAGGAAACTGACTCTTATGACCTGTGGCTGTTTTACTTGGATTGTAGACTTCGACCGGTGGGCTGGTGTCAAGAGAATAAATACCAGCTGGAACCACCTGCAGGTACCAGAAATTATTATCTATTCACTTATCATTTGTCCATGTATCCATCCATCCATCTATCCAACTAACCAATTATTCCACCATCCATCCATGAATAAATCCATGCATCCATCCATCCTTCCATCCATTCATCCATCCATTCATAAATCCATCCATTCATCCACGAACCCCTTCATCTCATCCATCTAGCCAACCATCCATCAACCCATCTAACCAACATGCATCCATACTTCCATCCATTGATCCATCCATCTAACCAACCGTTCAACCATCCATCCATGCATAAATCCATTCATCCATCCATCCATGAACCCCTCCATCTATCCATCCACCCATCCACCCATCCACCTAACCAACATGCATCCATCCACCCATGCATAAATCCATGCATCCTTCCGTCCATCCATCCATCCATCCGTGCATAAATCCATGCATCCATCCACCCTTCCGTCCATCCATGCATAAATCCATTCATCCTTCCATCCATCCATCCATGAACTCCTCCATCCATCCATGCATAAATCCATCCATCCATCCATCCATGAACTCCTCCATCCATCCATGCATAAATCCATCCATCCATCCATCCATCCATGAACCCCTCCATCCATCCATCCATCCACCCATCCATCTAACCAACATGCATCCATCCTTTCACCCATGCATAAATCCATGCGTAAATGCACCAACATGCATCCATACTTCCAACGAACCAAACATCCTTCTATCCATTCATCCATTCATAAATCCGTGCATCCATCCATCCATCCATCCATCCATCCATCCATCCATCCATCCAAGGTGTTAATGTCATTTGGTTCATCTTGAGAAAAGCTAAACAAAGTCAGAAGTGGGTAGTCTTTGGACAGGAGGCCAGGGAAATCTCAGGCTAAAGTGGGAATGCAAACACACACACACACACATACAGATACACACAGATCACCCCACCCCACCCCACCCTAGAAAAAGGCTACTGTTGCAAATAAAACCAACTTGATGTGTCTCAAAGTCAACAGGAACCACCTTAGCTCAAAGCAGTCTTCATTTAAGGCAAAAAAACATCTAGACATCTTTGGCTGATCTTGAAAAGCTAAGCAGGATTAAATTTAGCAGGCTATATGTAGGAGTAAGCACCCCCCTAGGGCTATAATTTTCCTGGGAGAAACAGATGAATATCTCTGCGCGATCATCAATCTTCTTTTGAAACTTTTAATAAAGTCTTACTTAAAATAATAATCATAAAGAGATGAACTTGATTCAAGGGAGCCTTTACTTCCCCTAATCCTATTTTAAGCAGCTGTCTTATGTCTTAACAATATGGATTTTAAAGTGTGGCGACTTTGCTTTGTCAAGTTTCCTTTTTGCCTGTTTTTGACATCAGGCGAGGCTGGCTGGCTGGCTGGATAATTCCGGGAGTTGAAGTCCACAGTTTTTAAAATTACCAGAGGTTGAAAAAACACTGCTTTGAAACCAACCAGATTATTTGTTGTTGTTAGTTGTGAAGTCTTGTCCGACCCATTGCAACCCCATGGACAACGTTCCTCCAGGCCTTCCTGTCCTCCACCATCCTCTGGAGTCCATTGAAGCTCCCGCCGACTGCTTCAGTGACTCCATCCAGCCACCTCCTTCTCTGCCGTCCCCTTCTTCTTTTGCCCTCCATCGTTCCCAGCATTAGGCTCTTCTCCAGGGAGTCCTTCCTTCTCATTCGGTGGCCAAAGGATTTGAGTTTCCTCTTCAGGATCTGGCCTTCTAAAGAGCAGTCAGGGTTGATCTCCTCTAGGACTGACCGGTTGGATCGCCTTGCAGTCCAAGGGACTCGCAGGAGTCTTCTCCAGCACCAGAGTTCAAAATGAGCTGCATTGGAGCTGCTGCGAAAAGATCATCATGATACAATAAAAGCTCGTTTAAGGCAAAGTGCCAGAGCATCTGAGCTTTTTGTCTTCATTAACAATTAAATTAACTTTCTCTTCCTCTATAGAGATGAGCTAGGCTTCCTCAATTCAAATAACCCTTTTCACCTTCCCATCGTGGTTCTTTCTGGACGTGGCATGGAAGACGGACGTCCTAAACAGAGCTAACGAGAACAGCTAGGAGGAAAAATATATCTAAATTTACTTTTCTCTGTGAAAAGAGTTCGTTTTGCTTAAAATACTACAAGGAATCCCCAACTTAAACTCCACAGACTTGGTTCAGTTCAAAGGACACTTTATAGCCAGACTGTTGCAATATTTTCAGGATCAGACTCAATAAAGATAATAGGAGTTAGAGCTTTAAATATATTTCTTTTTAATTATGATAGGCATTCTATATTCACTGAATATTCAAGGTAGAAGCAACGAGAATGGTGAGGGTGTCTCCTTATATATACAAGGGGTGGAGCTAGGAATGGGAGTGGTAAGTTATGAATACATTAAAGTCCAAAGAATAAGTTAACCTCTGATGTTCCATATATACATTATTTACACATTGGAGAATAAGGCATTTACATCTGACAAATCCCCCTCTAAATGCCGGTTCGTTACACAACACCAATTACATTCTGATTCAGGACAATATAATACATATAATTTAGAAGTTAAATATTTGTGTTGTTTAGAAGGTAAGGGTTTTGTTAATATGTCAGCTAATTGTTCAGAAGTATCGCAATGTATTGCTTTAATGAATCCGTCTTGAGACAGTTGTCTCACATGCTTAAACTTTATATCAATATGCCTGGACCTTTGTCCAATTGCATCGGATCTGGATATTTCAATGGCCGCCTTATTGTCTTCATGCATAATAAATGGTAAGGTGGGTTTCTTCCAAACATCAGTGATCAGATCATTGAACCATACAAGGTTATTTGCAGCCTTGGACAAACAAACATATTCCGCTTCTGTAGTAGAAGTGGCTACTAGTTCTTGTTTACCAGTATACCAGTAAACTGGACAATCATTCAATAGAAAAACATAACCAGAAGTACTCTTTCTGCATGATGTATCACCAGCCCAATCTGCATCAGCATAACAAGTAATTTTTGGTTCTCTGTCATTATTGGGTTCCAACATTAAACAAAAATCTAATGTACCCTTCAGATATCTTAGAATTCTTTTGACAGCTTCCCAATGATACAAGGTTGGTTTACTAACATATCTTGACAATAGATTGAGAGGTAATGCAATATCTGGCCTAGTCCAATTAGATATATAAAGGAGTGAACCTATAACTGATCTGTAAAATGTGTTGTCTTTAAACTCAGGGGAAGATTCATCAGTGTTTCTAAGAAAATCAGTTTGCATAGGGGTGTCACAGGTTTTGGCATTATTTAAGTTACATTTGTTTAGGAGTTCGATGATTTTATCTTTCTGTGTAAGTTTGAATCCCCTTTTAGTTTTGTTAATTTGCACACCAAGGTATTTATTCACTTTACCCAGAGATTTCAGTGAGAAGTGTTCATTTAACTTATTTACAAAGATTTCCCTGCTCTCTTTATGCTTTCCAATGTATAAAATATCGTCCACGTAAATTAATACAAATTCAATATGATCATTACTCTTTTTTACAAAGAAACAATTATCAGCAGTGGTGGCGTTGAAATCCATGGTCTTAAGTACTTTTACCAAGCAATCGTACCATCTTTTGCCGGATTGCTTTAATCCGTACAGACTCTTATTTAATAACCAAATTTCGTTCTTATTAGTGTATTGACTGTGTGGTGCTCTTACATATATTTCCTTATCTAATTTTGCATGTAAGTATGCGGTCTGTATGTCATATTGGAATACGTCCAGATTGAGTGCAGATGCTACTACAAGGGCTGTTTTGACACTCTCTGTTCTCACTGTGGGTGAATATGTATCAGTATAGTCTTCTGGATATTTTTGTGCATAGCCTTGTGCAACTAGTCTAGCCTTGTATAAGGTATTGCCTCCTTCTAAGTTCTTAATTTTATAAATCCACCTGGTACCTATAATTGTTTTATCCTTAGGTGCGATCGCAGGTGTGAATACATTTAATCCTTGTAAACTTTCCATCTCTTTTTCCATAGCTAGTTCCCATTTTTCTCTTTCTTCATGTGGAAGTTTCAATACTTCTTCATATGTATTAGGTGTTATTTGTTCTCCATTCATATGCATTATGTAATCTTTGTATTTATTTGGTATTTGGTTTCTATTGTTTCTAATAGTTCTTTCAGGCTTGCTATGGTTATCATGCAAATATCTAGCTTCCTTTTTTGTTAATGTGTCTGTCTTTATTTTATGCTGACTATTAGTCCAAGTTTTGGTTTTGTTCTTACTTTTGTTAATATTTTGATTTTCTGTTGTTCCTTCCTCGCAAGATATCGTATCTTTACATTTATTAGGAAATATTTCATTAAGGTGCAATTTTGACCAATTGGCCTGTTCATGGAACACAGCTGTTCTGGATACTATAAATTTGTTATTACTATCAATAAATCTGTACCCTTTGGTTCCAGTTTCGTATCCCATGAATCTTAATCTCCTGGATACGTTTTCTCCCTTTCTCCTCAATTGTTTAGGTATGTGTACGTCTGCAGTGACTCCAAATATGTGCATGTGTGATAATTTGGGTTTTCTATTGTACATCACCTCATATGGTGTCTTATTCACAATACTGGACCAGGTTCTATTTTGAGTGTAATTCGAATAATGTAATGCCTCTGACCAAAATTGTTTGCCTAAACCAGCATCCTCTAATGTGCACCTAATCATGGTTTGTAGTTGGTGGTGTGATTTGTTGCACCAGAATCAATAAGCCAATTGTTATTCTCATCCTGCTGTGTTCTGGTGCTGTCTTGTTTATTTAGCCCATTCAGTGACCCAGATTTCCTCTCTTTTGAATTTTCTCTACCCCCTCTACCTTCTTTGTAATTTGGTGGACTTCTATATTTGTGTCTATCTGTGGAAGATTGTCTGTAATTATATTTGCTCCTATATTCTGGCCTATGTCTCTCTCTTGAGACTTTGGGACAGTCTCTTCTACTATGTTCCCTGGATCCACAATTGTAGCATCTAAAGGCCTCATTATGTTTATCTTGAAAGACTACTTTCCTAAAAGGTTTGTGGTCTGTTTGGTTACTGGATCGATTTTTTCTTGAATTGTCTTCTGCTATCAATTTGTTAGATAGACTTTCTATGGATAAATATCCCAAATTAATGGTATCTAAGTGTGACATAAAGCTATCCCATGATGGATCAAGTGAATTGATAATAACACTTTTCATTGTTTGATCTGAAATCACTTCCCCCCTCAATTGTAGCTCAGCTCTTATTTTGTTTAGATTTATCAAATGCTCACTTATAGAAACCCCTGGTTTTACTCTAGAGGAAAAGAAATCCTTAGACATTCTTGTGGTTGTAGCTACGCTATCGCTGTGAAATAGATTAAACATGCATTGAATTATTTCTGATACAGTTAGGTTTGGTTTGATGCTATGATACATTGCAGGAGACACGCTAGATATTATTATGAAAAATGCTCTATGATGTAAACAATCTATTTTTAAAGTCCAAGGTCTTCTTGGAGGGCTAGTTATAAAGAATAGTAAATTTTCTTTCATGAAAATAACCTGAAGCTGTTGATACCACTCTTGTAAATTAATGCCATCAATTCTAAGTTTTGGGAAGTCACTGGGTAAGTTACCTACATTATTCTGTCCATTACTTACAACCTGGGGCAGTCCGTGATCTCTCAAGTGCAGGAAATTACAGAACGGCATTGGGATGCTTGCAATGAGTCTGCGCGGTTCTCTGGCCAGTTCAAGTCCTTCTGGGTCGTCTACGTAGTTTCGCACATGCGCGTTGCTCATTTCTTCTTTGGTGGCGTCGTGGAAGGTTCTCTCCCTTTCAGCTCTCTCGATCCGCTCCTCCTCAGATGAGTCGGTCTCTGGCTCGGTTTTTGGGGTTCTGGTGGTGGCGACGGTTCTTTTCTTCTTTTTGTGTGCGTTGGTATTCGATCTTGTCTGTGGTGTAGGGCGAAATCGGCATGGCTCTCTGGGCTCGGGCGTCGTCGCTTTCGAAGTCAGGATGGGAGCGTGCAGGTCTTGAGTCGCCGGTTTGATTTCTTGCTTCTTCGTAGATGTCTTGGTAATTTTCAGTCTTGGCCCAAAAGCAGCAAAAAGTGTTTTCATTGCTGATTTTACTTGAGATTTTGTTAAATCGTCTTCACTTTCTGATTTTGGATCATCTGAAGAGTTTGAGACTTCTTTCTCACTTTCTTCGTCTGATAGTGTTTTTCGCGCCAGAAATTTTGAACTGAGCGTTTTGATTGGCTCTGCTCCATTCTCTTTTGAAGTTCGTTGAAACCAAGATGGCTGCCATTCAAAATTTCGCGCGGGATCACATCTTTTCTTTTTAACAACTATTTTCTCAGTAGTCATCTCACTTACGGTTTTTTGATCTTTGGGTTTTTCTTTAATGACGTTTTTTTCTCTCGCTGCTCCGCTGTTCTTCAGCATCTCCTGGAGGTCCGCGATGAGACTTTCATCATTCTTTTGGCTTTTTAGTATCTTTAATATCTCTGACCTGAGTTCGTTATTTTCTATTTCGATTTCTTTCTGGTCATTATTTTCACTCATTAGTTCTTCTTCTTCAGTGGTGTATTCTTCGGATTCTCTCGAAATCGCATTGGTGGATTCGTTGATCATCTCTTGATCAGTTTCTATTTCTTTGCTGTAGGCCCTGGTGTTGGGCCTATCTTTCTTGGACATTTTTAATTACTTATTGAGTCAATTAACCATCCTCTGCTACCAGATTGTTGCAATATTTTCAGGATCAGACTCAATAAAGATAATAGGAGTTAGAGCTTTAAATATATTTCTTTTTAATTATGATAGGCATTCTATATTCACTGAATATTCAAGGTAGAAGCAACGAGAATGGTGAGGGTGTCTCCTTATATATACAAGGGGTGGAGCTAGGAATGGGAGTGGTAAGTTATGAATACATTAAAGTCCAAAGAATAAGTTAACCTCTGATGTTCCATATATACATTATTTACACATTGGAGAATAAGGCATTTACATCTGACACAGACGTTTATGAAAAGTTGCAAATATAAAGGTTTAATACTCAACTTACAACAATTCATTTAGTGACCATTCGATTAGTGGTGCGGTGACCTAGAGGCGGAGCTCTCGCCTCACAATCAGGAGGCTGTGAGTTTGATCCTAGGTAGAGGCAGATATTTCTCTCTCTGGGCACAATGAGAATATATCTGCTGAACAAAACTCCGCATTGGAGACAGGAAAGGCATCCGGCCAGTAAACACTCAGCTCCATTCTCAGTTGCCCAGACTCCACCCTGCAAGGGATTATGGGATCGTTAAAAGAAGATGTTTTAGTGACCATTCGAAGATATGCCAGCACTGAGAAAAGTGACTTATGACCTTTTTTCATGTTTATGACCATTGCAGCATTCTCCCGTGGTCACGTGATCAAAATTCAGATGCTCAGCAACTCACTCATACTTATGATGATTGTAATGTCCCGGGGATCATGGGATCACCTTTTGCAACCTTCTGACAAGCAAGGTTTGAGGAGGCCAGATTCAATTAACAACCAAATTAGCAACTGCAGTGATGTGCTTCACACAACGGTGGCAAGGAAGGTCATAAAATGGGGCAAAACTCATTTAACAGGTGTCTCACTTAGCGACAGATATTGGGCTCAGTTGTGGTCATTAAGTCGAGGATTACTCGTATGCAGGATCATTAAATGTATCCAGCTGGTTTAATCAGCCAGCGGGAATTCCCGGTGTGTTTTTTTACTGCAGAAATCTCTTCCCTGAAGACTGTGTCTGAATGGCGGACAGTCCTAAACACGACTCTGACCAAGGCAGAAAAATGTTCCCTTCCCATGGAAGTGTTTAAGGTAAACCTTAGTAAACCCTGATTTCTTCTGAATAAACCATTATTTCTTCTTTGAACCATTTGACTCGCTGCCCTACCATCCTTCTTTTTTTAGATTTGAATCAAGCAAGGGGGAATTTAGCATCGGGAATGGTAGATATTCCTTTTTAAAGCTTTCTTTTAATCTCTCTCTTTCTTCCTCTCTCTTCCTCCCTCTTTTTCTCTTTCTCTCTCTCTCTTACACCCACAAACACGTACAGAGGGTCCAACCTTGGCACCTTTAAGACCTGTGGACTTCAACTCCCAGAATTCCCAGCCAGCATGGGAGTTGAAGTCCAGTTGAATCCTGGGAATTGAAGTCCACAGGTCTTAAAAGTGCCAAGGTTGGACAGTTCTGCTCTAATTAATATTGAGTATTTAATCAGTTCAGTAAATGAACAGTAGTCTATATATCAGTGGTGGGATTCAAATAATTCAACAAACGGTTCTCTGCCCTAATAACCGGCTGGATGGACGTGGCCAAGGGGTGTGACTCTGCCTCCTACACCCCCCTGGGGGCAAAAATGGGCCGTGGGGGGGCACGCCCCCCTCACACCCCGTTTTGGGCCTAGTAGGCCTCCCTGCAGCCTCCCAGGAGCAAAAACGGCGCCGGGGGGGGGGCACCACAGCTCATGGCTCATGAATTAATTAGGGCATCTTTTGGAAACTTCACACCCTCCTGCACCCGTTTTGGACCTAGTAGGCCTCCCTGCAGCCTCCCGGGAGCAAAAACGGCGGCCAGTAGGGGGGGGGCACCACATCCCTCCCGCACCCATTTTGTGCCTAGGAGGCCTCCCTGCACTTACCTGGGAGCCAAAATGGGGTGCATGGAGACTCCTGGGAGAGGCGGAGCCAGCCAGCAATTTAACTACCAGTTCGCTTGAACCGGCCCGAACCGGCTGAATCCCACCACTGTCTATATTGTTTGCACGTGCAGGATAGGGACGAATGTCCTATGCCTTTTCCTACCTGACAGTTCCCTAAGGTTGCATCTCTTCCCCATCATCTCACCTGGGCTTCCTCACGTAGCAATACATGCAGGAACCCTAGGAAAAATGGAGCAAAATGCTAATAAATGAAGCTTAGCGTTGATAGTCCTCGAGTTACAACCGTTTGTTCAGTGACCCTCCGAAGTTGCAACTTACGACCCGTTTTCACATGACCATTGCAGCATCTCCCATGGTTACGTGAGCAAAGCTCGGATGCTTGGAAGCTGACATGTATTTAGGATGGTTGCAGCTTCCCAGGGCCACATGATCGCCACTTCTCAGTCTTGCTTCCGAACAAGGGGAAACCAGATTCACTTAGTGACCGAAAAAGATTGATTTAACCACTGTGACGATTCCCCTAACTCAGGGGTCAGCAACCCGTGGCTCTGGAGCCGCATGTGGCTCTTTCATCCCTCTGCTGCGGCTCCCTGTGGTCGGTTGGCTCCACAATTGATAGGGCTTTTGGTTAGGACAGGCAGAGGAAAAAGGATGCCACGCTAGGAAGAGACTCTATGGTGGGGGAACCGGACTTCCGGTCGGCTCCAGAATTGAATGGGGGACTTCCGGTGGTTCTTTGAGTATTTAAGGTTGCTGGCCCCTGCCCTAATGTGGCAAGTAAAGTCGTAAAATAGGACAAAACTCTCTTCACCCCTGTCTTGCTTAGCAGTGGAAATTTTGTGCTCCATGGCGGTCGTAAGTCGAGGACCACCTGAGTAGGCTGTCCCTAGCAGGATGGACCAAAGTCTCAGCCGGGATGCCAAGTTCACCGCTTGTTTTTCCCAGGATCACGCCGATTTGAGGAACCACTCGTTCACGGCGGGGATGAAGTTGGAAGCAGTGGATCCGCAAGAACCAGCCACGATTTGCCCGGCTACTATAACTAAGGTGAGGAATCCAAAATGGGATTGAGAATTAAAGCCAGATCGTCCACAGCCAAGGGAAAGCATGAGGGTTTGAGGTCTACTAGGGGTGCTCCAGAGCAGGGGTCCCCAACCTTTCGGACCTCAAGGACCACTAAATTCATAATTTTAAATCCTGCGGACCACTAAGATGATCTGCCTAATGACTGGCTGGGTGGGCGTGGCTAGGTGGTCATGTGACTGGGTGGGTATAGCCAACTTGATGTCACTCATGTCAAGGGGCGCCTCGCTGGCCTCTACTCGCCCCTCCCCTCCCAGCCACTCCTTGCCTGCCTGCCCAGGCTCCTTAGGGTCCCAACAGGAAGCAGTTGTTAGAGCTAAGCAGCCACCATGAGAAAGAGTTGGCAAAACAGCTCAGTTCAAATTGGATCTGATTGAGAAGGAGACTCAGCAGAAGCACCTCACTGAGGACTAGGAGCATAGGCTTTCCAAGCAGAGGGAAGACCTGCGGGAATACAAGGCCAGGTACCGGCGCCTGTAAACTCAGCGAGCTGAGATGGTCAGCCAGTTCCAGGCCATGATGCAGTCCCACTGGAACGAGGCCCTCCGGCTCTTCGCCACCAGCAGCACTTCCCTCCAGTCTTTGCCCAACGCCCCACACCAGGAGGCTGAAGCAGACCCCAAGTCAGAATTTCTGTCCCCCTCCGACCCACACAAAAAGACCCCGAAGGGGGAGACTCTCTGCAGCAACACAAACGTTCATTGTACATATCCGGCCCAGGGGGCATAGTTTGAGACCCCTGATTTTGTGCAATATTTTTAAAAAATGCAAATAATTTTTCTGCAGAGCACCAAAATTTTCTCACGGACCACCAGTTGGTGATCGCTGTTCCAGAGGCAACATAGATTTGTTCCATCCATCCATCCATGATTTGACTTTTTGTTGTGACCCCTGCTCTGAGTTTACCTCTAGACACCTTAAAAGTGTCTCTTGAGTAGCATGGTGGAGTTTGGAGGAAATTCTGGAAATTTTCCTTTCTCATGCAACCTCAATGCAGGCAGTCCTCGACTTACAACGATTCATATAACGACCGTCTGACGTTACAACAGCACTGAAAAAAGGCACTCGTGGCCATTTTTCACACTTACGACCGTTGCAGCTTACCTGATCAAAATTTGTCACGGGCCAAAAATATTCATAGGAATACATTAATTCATTTAACAACCTCTGTATTCACTGCAGCGTTTGCTTAACGACTACCACAAAAAAAGGGTCGTAAAATAGGGTCTGGAAATGGGAGGGCCTCGACTTACGACAGTCATGACTTAAGATGGAAATTCCAGGCTCCATTATGTCTTATGAATTAAATCTGGCTGGGTGACTTTGGGCCAATTACTATCTCTCAGCCCAACCCACCTCACAGGTTTGCTGAGGGAAAAATAGGAGAAGGAAGGGTTGTGTGGTGTTCACTGCCTGGAGATTTATAAAATAATAATAATACAGATGGGATATAAATAAATAGAGATGAGAGTCAGTTTGGTCTAGTGGTTAAGGCACCAGTTTAGAAAGCAGGAGTCCGTGAGTTCATGTCCCGCCCTCACCATAAACCAGCTGGGTGACTAAGCCAATCACCAGGAGGCTGTGAGTTCTAGTCCTGCCTTAGGCACAAAAGGCAGCTGGGTGACTTTGGGCCAATCACCAGGAGGCTGTGAGTTCTAGTCCCGCCTTAGGTACGAAAGGCAGCTGGGTGACTTTGGGCCAATCACCAGGAGACTGTGAGTTCTAGTCCTGCCTTAGGCACGAAAGGCAGCTGGGTGACTTTGGGCCAATCACCAGGAGGTTGTGAGTTCTAGTCCTGCCTTAGGCAGGAAAGTCAGCTGGGTGACTTTGGGCCAATCACCAGGAGACTGTGAGTTCTAGTCCCGCCTTAGGCACGAAAGCCGGCTAGATGACTTTGGGCCAACCTCTAGGAGGCTGTGAGTTCTAGTCCTGCCTTAGGCACGAAAGGCAGCTGGGTGACTTTGGGCCAATCACCAGGAGACTGTGAGTTCTAGTCCCGCCTTAGGCACAAAAGCCGGCTAGATGACTTTGGGCCAACCTCCAGGAGGCTGTGAGTTCTAGTCCTGCCTTAGGCATGAAAGGCAGCTGGGTGAGACTTTGGGCCAATCACCAGGAGACTGTGAGTTCTAGTCCTGCCTTAGGCACAAAAGCCGGCTAGATGACTTTGGGCCAACCTCTAGGAGGCTATGAGTTCTAGTCCTGCCTTAGGCACGAAAGGCAGCTGGGTGACTTTGGGCCAATCACCAGGAGACTGTGAGTTCTAGTCCCGCCTTAGATACGAAAGCCGGCTAGATGACTTTGGGCCAATCTCCAGGAAGCTGTGAGTTCTAGTCCTGCCTTAGGGAAAAAAAGCAGCTGGGTGACTTTGGGCCAATCCTTCTCCCTCAGCCCAACCCACCTCACAAGGAGGTTGTTGTGAGGAAAATAGGAGAAGGAAAATACGTTGGATATAGTTTCAGCCTTGAATTATTTCCAAAAATAATAAAAGAGGGCTACAAATAAACAAATAAATAAGCAAACAAACAATCTTCTCCACTTGCTTCCCTATAGGTTTTCAACCACCATTTCGTGCAAGTCACTCTGGACGATCTCCGTCCCGAACCATGCAACACGTCGATGCTTTGCCACGCCGATTCCTTGGGCCTCCTGCCAGTGCAGTGGTGCCTTAAAAATGGAGTCCATCTCACCCCTCCCAAAGGTTTGTCTCGGCATTGCAGAATGGTGCCTGGATTTGGGTGGTTTGCATAATCAGTGGAACGACTTGCCACCAGAAATTGTGGAGGCTTTTAAGAAGAGATTGAATGACCATTTATCCAGAATGGTATGTAGGGCAGGAGTGTCAAACTCGATGTCATTGAGGACCGCATCAGGGTTGTGTTTGACCTTGGGGGAGTGGACGGGGTGGGCATGGCCAGCTCGACATCACTCGTTTTGGGGGCACCTCTGGTGGTGGCCAAGTGCTAAGGCAGGACTTCCCTCAGATCCTCCCTCCTTCTCATTATAATCTTCCTTCCTTCCTTCCTTCCTTCCCTCCCTCCTTCCTGTTCTGACCTAAGCTTCCTGAGTCAGTAAAACACACAAGTAGTCCCAAAAACCTGTTTTATTTTAACAGCTGTGAATTCTGTTCATTCACAGATGAGTCCCAAATAGTTGTAAAGAGTCCTTCGGGATAAGGCTGACAATCACCCACCTTTATCTCTCTTGACACGCTGCCAAAGACCTAATTGGCAAAGCCACACGGAGTCCAGAATCAAACAGAGCTTCCGACTTTAAACTGAACAGAATTAACAACGTTGCTTCCTGCAAAGGCCCACGTGCCTTTCCTCCTCTATTAAGTCTTATGGGAGGGGCCAATCATCTCCAAGCCTTACTCCTGAGTCGTCCCTTTAGTTTTAGCTATTCTTGCCTTCTGGCAGCTCTGCACATGTGCGCACTGGGAACAGGCTCCCACTGTTCCTCTGCCTCGCTGGAGCCAGCCACGATCCTCCCTGAGTAACTTTGTCCAAGTTTCTTACTTTCTTGAGCTTTATGTATCTCAGAGGGCTGTTATAAAGCTAAAATGGCAGAGGAGTGACAGAGAGACTAGACTAGAGTAGACTAGAATAGACTAGAATAGACTAGAATAGAATAGCAGAGTTGGAAGGGACCTTGGAGGTCTTCTAGTCCAACCCCCTGCTCAGGCAGGAAACCTGTACCATTTCACAGTCCTTGGCTTCTTGTCTGCAAAGCTTAATCTTTAGACGAATATAAAAACCATCGATGTTGCCACATTGGATCAGCAAACTCCTGATAAGGCTTCTAGCTTCTAAGGGAATTTCTTCTTCTTGTTCCAAGACACGGCTAAAATAGATTAATAATTGGGGAGTGACGTACACATTGTTTTTAATGTACACATTAATGTATGGTTAGAAGAGCTGTTTAGATTCCCTAAGGAGAAAAAAAAAGATGTGTTTTATTTGATGCCAGCCAGCAAATTAATATCCATTAATTTCCCACCATATGAAAGCACTCCGTTGACACTATTTATATTGTCGTCAGCTAGAGTTATAGGCTTCTTTTTCTTTAAGCGTTCACAGCTGTGGGGCGGATTTCTCTCTCTTTGCTTGGAGACTGGCAAATTTCTGCATTGGTGTTGTGTATTTGTGTGGGGCACCTTGCTTTTTGCTGCGGGCTTCATTCCAACGAGTGCAATTTCCGAAGCGATTAAATATTTAATATGTGAAAGCAGGGGATGCATAGGCCCAAATTGGAGGCAGGCCATGCAGAAATTCAAGAGGGAGATTTCAATTCAGCGGGCGAGGAAACAGACTGTGAAGGAGACATGTCCCTTTCCCCACCCAAAATGGACAAATTTGTCTGCTTTGCAGTACACAGAATATATAAACCCTCAGCAAACAATGAAGAACGTGTGATGCTTTTACAGTTTTTTTGTCTGGTCAAGGCTGAGCCTGTTCTGACCTAAGCTTCCTTAGAAAGGATAAAGCACAATCTTAGTCCCGTAAAACCTCTTTTATTTATACGACTGTAAATTACTTTCATTTACAGTCCGCAAGGCTTGATAAACAGTCTTTCAGAGGAAGGTTATCAACACCCACCTATCTCACGTGGAACGCTGCCAGAGAGCTAATTTCCAGACGCAGGGCAAGGCCAAACTTGGCACAGAGTCACAAACAGAAGTTTCCAATCTTGAATCAGTCAGATGAACTAATTGCTTCCTGCAAAAGCGCATGTCCCATTCGCTCTTCTTTTATGTCTTATGGGAGGGGCCAATCATCTCCAAGCCTTACTCCCAAGTCGACCTTGTTTCTTAATTGTTCTTGTTGTCTGGCAGCTCTGCGCATGCACACATTGGGAACAGGCTCTCGCTGTTCTTCTGCCTCGCTGCTGTCAGATTCTGGAGGCTGCACAAAACTATCAGATGGCCTCGGCCCCCTCTCTGCCTCCGATGCAGAGCCCTCCTCTGAGCTTTCCCCAGCCCCCAGGACTGGCCCAAGTTCCTCCCCAACCTCCTCACTGCCTGACCTCTGCTGGCCACCGGTGGGCCACAACAGAGCCATCTTTTTGTGGATAGAGAGTGCCCAGCATTTTCCTAAGAGGTTCCTAAGAGGTGCAGAATTAAAGCATAATTAGGCAGAAGTATAACTCAGAGTGGGTTTGGTCTAGTGGTGAAGGCATCAGGCTAGAACAGGGGTCATCAACCTGCGGCTCTGGAGCTGCATGTGGCTCTTTCACCCCTCTGCTGTGGCTCCCTGTCACTCAAAATATGCGTCACAACTGCCAATGTGCGACACCCGCCGACACGGGTGAGCTTTTCAACCTCTGGTAGGCCAACCATGGATAAGTCCAAGAAAAGAAAAGTTTCAGAAGAAAACAGAACGTTTAATTCAACTACAGATGCTAGTTTTGTGGCTGCTCAAGAAATAGTCAGGCACGGAAAGGGTTTTTGTGGCTCCCGGTGTTTTCTTTTCTGTGGGAAACTGGTCCAAATGGCTCTTTGAGTGTTTAAGGTTGCAGACCCCTGGGCTAGAAGCTAGGAGAAGTAAGTTCTAGCTCTGCCTTAGCCATGAAAGCTGGCTGGGTGACTTTGGACCAATCATTATGAGGCAACTGATTGACAGTTAAATAGATCCTCAAAACACAAATTGAAAGAAAGAGAAAACGCACAGTAATAGTTCAACCGATGCAGCTCCCAAAAACTCCAACTAGAATTGAGGGAGATTTCGCCTTGATTTACATTTATGTTGATGCCGCTTAACATCGCATTCAGCTTTTTTGCCGCCACAGTACAATGCTGGCTGCCATCCACCGAGCCATTGCAAACAACAATAACAACAATCATATAGGTTGGGTGATGTTTAAAAGCTTCTGAATTGTGTATATTGGCACAGCTCATCCGATTCCTGTAAACTCTAGTTAGCGAAGGACTCTAACCAAAATTTGAGCGGGCTGAGGTAAATTTTCTCAGATAGTTGTGTTATTCTTGAGGGTGGGGTACCATCGGGCTGTCCACTTCTGTCTTCACCCGAACAAAATGAGAGAAAATAATTTTTTGTTTGTTTCCTGGGATTTCCTGCAGGTTATTCTAATCTGGATTTTGACTGGGCGGATTACCAGAAGCAGTGTGGAGTGGAGGCAGCTCCTGAGGGCTGCTTCAGAAATGTAAGATCTGGTTTTCTTTTCACTGCATCGTGATCTTTCTCATCCCGTGCCCATTGCCATTAATGATCCTACACCAGTGGTGGGATTCAGCCGGTTCTGTCCGGTTCGTGCAAACAGGTAGCGGTGACTGCGGGAGGCTCCGCCCACCCACCCGGACATAATGCCGACTGCTGCTCATGCGCAGAGTCGGTGCGTGTGAGCGTAGCCAGCACATGTGCACGTGTGCTCACATTTGTGTACTGGTAGGGAAGGTAAGTGAATCCTACCTCTGTCCTACACCTTCGTTGTATGTATTTTTACCCAAAGAAAAATCACTTTTGTAGAAAGTTAAGGTCAAAGAGGTTGGGGTCACAGCACTCCTTCCTTCCTTCCTCCTCCCTCCCCTATTTCTTTCTTTCTTTCTTTCCTTCCTCCCTCCCTCTGTTTCTCCTTTTCCTTCCTCCTCCCTCCTCTATTTCTTTCTTTCCTTCCTTCCTTCCTCCTCTATTTCTCCTCTTCCTTCCTCCTTCCTTCTCTCTCTTTCCTTCCTTCCTCCTTTCCTCTATTTCTTCTCTTCCTTCCTCCTCCCTCCCCTATTTCTTTCTTTCCTTCCTTCCTTCCTCCTCTATTTCTCCTCTTTCTTCCTCCTTCCTCCTCTCTTTCTTTCCTTCCTTCCTCCTTTCCTCTATTTCTTGTCTTCCTTCCTCCTCCCTCCCCTATTTCCTCCCACCCTCCCTGCCTCCCTCTCTCCCTCTTTCTTTCCTTCCCAGGTCCCTTCTAACCCTGTTGTTTTATGTTCTATTTTTGTTTTCTGTTTATCCCATTCAGGCTTCCTGTAACCGAGCTTTTATGAAAAACATGATGCTTGAAGCAGTGAACCCCCAGAATCCGGCCGCAATCTGCGTGGCATCTGTCACTTCCATAAAAGGCCGGCTAATGTGGCTGTCTTTTGAAGGTACGTTACAAAACTGCCTACAAGGCAAATCCTACCCTACTTGACTCCTGCTGACCTCCTGAAACTAA
Organism: Pantherophis guttatus; assembly: GCF_059756535.1. Lineage (NCBI taxonomy): Eukaryota > Metazoa > Chordata > Lepidosauria > Squamata > Colubridae > Pantherophis > Pantherophis guttatus. Next base: position 6,149,893 of record NC_142069.1, on the reverse strand, counting down.
CTAACTTACTTTCTTTCTTTCTTTCTTTCTTTCTTTCTTTCTTTCTTTCTTTCTTTCTTTCTTTCTTCTCTCTCTCTCTTTCTTTCCTTCCTTCCTTCCTTCCTTCCTTCCTTCCTTCCTTCCTTCCTTCCTTCATACAGGCATGCATAGCTTCTTTCTGTAAATTTTATTTATTCATTCTCCAATGAGCTCCAATAAGCCACTAGATATATTTATACATTTAATTTTTTATTAAATTTATATACTACCTAACTCCTTGATAAGGCGACTTTTAAACATATATATTCCCTTTTAAACAAAACACTAAGCATGTATTCCCTTTGGAGCAAATTCAAGTTGCTTTTTTAAAAATTCAGCGTTCTGGTTTCTGTTTATTGTGTTAGATGGGTGCTTGTGAAGCCTGACAACTTGGAAGCAGTGTGTACTTCAATTCCTGGAATTACCCAACCAACATGCTGATAGGAGGAATTCTGGGAGTTGACGTCCTCACCTCTTCCGAGTTGCTGGGTTTGAAAAACTGTGATGGCGAACAGAGTTTCCGGCCTCTGGAGAGCCTCCGGGGTGGGGAGGTGAGGAAGGCTCGTTTTTCGCTCTCCCCAGGCTCCAGAGCCTTTCTAGGAGCCTGGAGAGGGCGAAAATGGCCTTCCCCAACTCTCTGGAGGCTCTCCAGAGGCCGGAAATGGCCCATTTCCCAACTTCCAGTCCCACCGGAAGTCCTGTGGCCTACCGTGCCATCACATGCCAAAAGTGGGGGGAGTGCAGGGGGGGCACGCGCATGTGCGTGGGGCGGGGCACATGGAATTATGGGTGTGGGCATGTGCGTGCGCAACCCTCCCCCCCACGCTCTCCCCACTTTTGGCACTTGATGGCAAAAGGGTTAGCCCTCACTGCTGTAGTAGATCATGCATTCATTCATTCATTCCATTTCTATGGCCACCCAACTCAACCATGTGACTCAGAAATTAACGAAGCACATTTAAAACTGGAGAGGACGGATTCTTCTCCCTGCGTGTATGCATCTGTGCTTGTTCTTTTCTTTTTGCCACCACACTGCTGCTTTTCTGGCGTTTCTAATGCATTCTAATGCATCAATAGGTCTACCTCACGCACCTGCTTCCGAATATATAGTCGATGTGGAATCGATGGACATCTTCCCTGTGGGCTGGTGCGAAGCAAATGGTTATAAGCTCTTGGCACCGCATAAATACCCCGGTAGGTACCCGGTAGAGTAAATTTCGATTGCTAAGTTTTGCAATAATCATTCAGTTATTTGGCCTTTTCCAGGACTACGGGTAGTCCTCGGCTTACGACCGTAATGGAGCTCCAAATTTCCATTGCTAAGCGAGACAGTTGTTAAGTGAATTTTGCCCCATTTTACAACCTTCCTTGCCACAGTCGTTAAGTGAATCCCTAAGGTTGTTAAGTTAGCAATGCGGTTGTTAAGTGAAACTGGCTTCCCCATTGACTTTGCTTGTCAGAAGGTCGCAAAAGGGGACTCCAGGACATTGCGACAGTCATAAATATGAGTCAGTTGCCAAGCGTCTGAATTTTGATCACGTGATCATGGGGATGCTGTAACAGGCGTGTGAAAAACAATCAAAAGTCAAGGGTTGACAACTGTCCCACTTAGCAACAGAAATTTGGAGCTCTGTTGTGTCGTAAGTCGAGGACGGGCTGTATTAACCACGCTGGCTGCGTCTTCTAGGAACTGCAGTTCAGCAACTTCTGGAGCAGTGGTGAAATGCAAATTTTTTTACTACCGGTTCTGTGGGCGTGGCTTGGTAGGCGTGGCAGGGGAAGAATACTGCAAAATCCCCATTCCCATCCCATTGCAGGGGAAGAATACTGCAAAATCCCCATTCCCATCCCATTGCAGGAGAAGGATACTGCAAAATCTCCATTCCCACCCCACTACAGGGGAAGGATACTGCAAAATCTCCATTCCCACCCCACTGAAGGGAAGGATATTGCAAAATCCCCATTCCCACTCCATGGGAAGGATACTGCAAAATCTCCATTCTGACCCCATTCCAGGGGAAGGATACTGCAAAATCCCCATTCCCTCCCCACTCCTGGGGGAAGGATATTGCAAAACCTCCATTCCCACCCCACTCTGGGGCCAGCCAGAGGTGGTATTTGCCGGTTCTCCGAACTACTCAAAATTTCCGCTACCGGTTCTCCAGAACCTGTCGGAACCTTCTGGATTTAACCCCTGATCTGGAGGGCCCCATAGAGTTTTGCCCATAAGGGAGGGACTAGAATGGGGGAAATGTCTGTAGAGCAGAATTTTAACATGATTTTTAAAAAAATAAGACTAGAGAAATAGAGTGTTCAGGCAAGCACATCACAATTTGATATTGATGTATGAATGAGCTTATCGGGCAAATTATGGTGAATGGTTTCAAAAAAAACGAAGCCAAGATGCGGTTGAATTCACAAAGCCAAACCAAGGAATAGTTTAATGCCATGAACTAACCCTTAAGAAGGGAAATGTGGGGTTTTCCCCCCCTGGAAAATGAAAAGGTGGCAAGATTTTGCACCAGCCACATAACCTATAATTCGGCCTTAAGAGATCGGACAGCCATTTGTCTAAAATGGTATAAAGTCTCCTATTTGAGCAGGGGGTTGGACTAGATGGCCTCTGAAGTCCCTTCCAACTCTTGTTATTCTATAATTCTGCATTAACATTCACAGGTTCGATTGAGAAACTGCCCGGTTCCGTTTTGCCGTCGTTTTGTTTCGAGAGCAAATTTGATTTTTAAATCAACAAGGAACCTAATTTGGAGAGCACGACGAAATTAAAAATTACCCCGGGTCTTGATTCCTTCTAATGCAGTCCATGGAATAAGAAACGCTGAAATCAATCAGGCTTGCAAAATTTAATCCCAGATTACGTTCTTCTGAAACGGAAGAATACGGCTATTGTTTTTAGTTATTTATATTAAGTACAAGATCCCGTAAACTCGCAGTGAGCAAAGAGCTGAAGGCTGCTGTGGGGTCCTTTAGCATAAAGCTTTAATGAAGTAGTAACAATTGTTGAAAGTTTATATCTCGGCACAGATGACTGGAATGTAATATCAATTTCTTGTAATGAATATCCCGATGGCTGTAATGGTTAAGTGGCTAACCTTATTATTAGTGGGTGATTTTGTGCACTTCTGTTCAAAAATGAATGCATTGTCTTCGGAAGGGTTTTCTCTCTTCTAAGGCTATGCTGGCAGTCCTCGACTTACAACCTGCCTGTTTAGTGCCTGTTTGAAGTGACAAGCGGCACTGATTAAAGTGATTGATGGCCGTTTTTCCACACTTAACGACTGTTGCAGACTCCCCACAGTCACACGATGAAAATTCAGGTGCTTGGCTGCCGGTTCTCTATTTATGACCGTTTGCTGCGTCCCAATCTCTGCCGTCGATAAATCAGTAACCCGGTTGTTAAGTGAATCTGGCTTTTACGACCTTCTAGGACAGTGGTGGCTAACCTTTTTGTTGTCGCGTGCTGAAAGCAATGCGCACGGGCCCCCCACCCCCTCACCCGCGTGACCCCTGCGACCCGTTTTGGGCCTAGCAGGCCTCCCTGCAGCCTCCTGGGAGCAAAAACGGGCCACGGGGGGCACGCCTATTAGGTCTCCCTGCATTTATAACCAGTGGTGAAATCTAAAATTTGTTACTACCGGTTCTGTGGGCGTGGTTTGGTGGTGGGGGTAATGTGACTGGGTGGGCGTGGCCAATTTTTTTTTTTTTACTTTTAAAACCATTTTTTTTACAACCTCTTCGGTGAAGAAGTTATTAAAAAATGCTTTCAAAAGGCCCTGACGATCCCAGCTGAGGTGCCTGATCGGCAGACGCTTTTTTTCTTTTAAAAGCCTCTGACGATCAGGCAACTCAGCTTGGATCGTCAGAGGCATTTAAAAGAAAAAAAGGGTTTTTTTCTTTTAAAAGCCTCTGACGATCCCAGCTGAGCCGCGCGATCATCAGAGGCTTTATTTTTTACTTTTAAAAGCATTTTTTCGGCTGAAGAAAAAATGCTTTTAAAAGTAAAAAAAAAAAAAAGCCTCTGATGATTGTGCGGCTCAGCTCGGCATGGGGGGGAGCAGGGATTTTTGCTACCGGTTCTCCGAACCACCCGCCTCCATCGCTACCGGATCGGGTGATCCGGTCTGAACCGGGAGCATTTCACCCCTGCTTATAACCCATAATGCAATACGTGCGTGACAACCCCCCACTGCGCGCCCCGCCCACCCGTGCATGCATATGTGACCCCCGCACTCTCCCCCGCCCCCCACGCATGCACGCGTGTCTCTAGCATGCATCCCGCCCCCACACATGTGCGGCAGAGACCCAAAAATTAGTTGGTCGGCGGAAGGTGTGCGCACATGCCAGTGGAGTTGAGCTGGGGCGATGGGTCGTGTGCCCGCAGAGAGGTCTCTGCGTTCCATCTGTGGCACGCATGTCATAGGTTCACCATCACGGTTCTAGGACAAGCAAAATCAGTAGGGAAGCCAGATTCGCTTAACAACCAGGTTACTGATTTATCAACTGCAGAGATGCATTTAACGACTCTGGCCACCCTAAGCCTAACCCCAAAGCAAAACAATATTGAAGTAAAATCAGACTAAAATTAGAAGAGCTAACCAAACAGCATATAGAGATGAAGCCAGAAATATTTTTATTAGGAATACTCCCAGGGACTTATGAAAAAAAATTACGATATTTAATTATACATACCATAACAGCAGCAAGAATAATATACGCACAAAATTGGAAAAATAACAATATACCAACGGAAGATCATTTGATTAGAAAAGTTTTGGAATGTGCAGAAATGGACAAACTTACGAAGGAAATACAAGAAAAAGAGGAAACAGAATATTATACAGTGTGGGAGAAAAGGTATGAGTGGTTAGAGGAGAGGGATAAAAGTCAAGGAAAGAGCAAATGAGGAAGATATAGGAGTGGAAAGGTAATAACAAATAAGAGGAAACAGAAAAGATGCAGATTGCAGAAACGAAATTGTGTACACTGTTATTTATATGTATATATGTAAATAAATCAATATTAGAATTATATGTATAAAGGATAAATTGAAATAAGGGAGAAAAAATGGATAAGTAAGAAATGTCTACCGATGCGAAATTGTTGAAAAGAAAAAATTGTAAAAGATTATTTTTTGTTTTCAAAAAAATAACAAAAGTGTTTAATAAAAATTATTTTTTTAAAAAAACGACTCTGGTATAAAAGGTCGTTAAAAAGGGGCAAAAGCTCACTTCACAAATGTCTCATTTAACAACAGACATGTTGGGCTCGATTGCGGTCGTAAATCGAGGACTAACCTGTAAATTTAAAAAAGGATGAGATCATCTTTAATTTTTCCTGCTGGGAATCACACCCTGTACATTTGCAAACAGGCATTGCCAGATTAACCTTTGTCCTTGTCCTTGTCCTCGTTTTCCAGCGCAAAGGAAGAGAAAGATTGCAATCGTCCAACCGGAAAAGCAGTGAGTACACCCTTAAAATGTCAATTACAGCACAGTTTTATCACGTAAATAAAATTGATCTAAGATAGAAGGTGTTTGACTATATTGCAAGGGGTAAATTGATATATAGGTAGTCCTTAACTTACAACCATTCATTTACAGATCGATCGATGTTACAACCACACTGAAAAAAATGACTTATGACCAATTTTTCACATTTATGACCGTTGCAGCCCCACCCATGGTCACATGATCAAAATTCAGCCACTTGGCAACTGGTTTATATTTATGTCGGTTGCAGTGTCCCGGGGTCGTCTGATCCCCCTTTTACGACCTTCTGACAAGCAAAGTCAACGGGAAAGCCAGATTCACTTAATAACCATATTGGTAACTTATCAGTTGCAGTGATTCACTTAACAACGGTGGCACAAAAGGTCATAAAAATGGGGCATAACTCAACAAAGTTAAAGTCTCACTTAACAACAGAAATTTTGGCCACTCAATTGTGGTCATTAAGTCGAGGAGTACCTTTATATTTATGACGACTGCGGCATCCTGGATTCACGTGATCGCCATTTGCGACCTTCCCAGCTGGCGCCTGTCAAGCAAACTCAACTGGGATTTGCTTAACAACCATGTGTTTCATTTAACGACTGCAATAATTCCCTTAGCCACTGAGGCCCAAAAAAGGTCATAAAATCAGGTACCACAGAATCAATGAACGGCGGGCTAAGTTAGTATTGGAAATTCTGTTCATAACTGTGGCCATAAGTGGAGGACTACCTGTAGCTCAATAAATCAATATGTACTTATCCATCTACCCATCCAGTGTTTCTCAGCAATTTTAAGATACGTGGCCTTCAGCTTTGATTACATGGTTGTGGCTGCCAACTTTTTTAACCTCTCTGGACAACCCCCTCTCCTTCCCCCCCATCATTCAAGTATCACTAGTCCTCGTTTAGTGACCACAGTTGGAACCGGCCACCCGAACACTAAGTGACGGTGCTTACTCTCTTACTGCGGGTTCTCTTTGCTTTACAGACCTGCCAAGGCCATAAATGCAAGGATTGATCGTAGAGTTACCTTAACGATCAATACCTGTGAACAGTCACTAAACGGGTCAGTTGAAAAATGAGGACTGTAGTTTTGTAATCTGAATGGCTTGTTGTTGCTTTTTGGTCCTCTGTTAGGTTACCAGCGGGAGTGCCTATTGTGAAAATTCAGAATCCTCACTGCATTCCCCAGACGGACATGATGGGTGAGTTTGAGGGGAAAAGACAATCGTTTTTCTAATTTAGATCTGAAATACCACCACTTTAAAGGAGTAAGAAGATAAATCAAGACCTTTAACATAGGTGGACTTCAGCTCCCAGAAATACTCAGCCAGTCTGGCTAGCTGAGGAATTCTGGGAGTTGAAGTCCATCCATCTTAAAGTTGCTAACTTTGAAAAAACACTGCATTCCTGCCCTCATCATAAATAAAGATTTTTGAATTGGTACTCCCGGTGCAATGCAAGTAGTTTTGCACTTATGACAGTTCATTTAGTGACCATTCAAAGTTACAACCGCAGTCATGCCCCTGTCAGAGTCTGAATCTGAGACGGAAGACAAACAGTTGACAGATAGCGGGAGAGTGGCTCCGTTGGCTGTGGAGGAAACTGGGGAAGGGTAAAGTCAGGCTGGGCAGAGCAGGGAAGAGGTAGAACAAGGGAGAGGGTGGTTCAGATGAAGACCAAGGCCCACCCCCTCCTCATCCTAGGGTGCGCAGGGAAGAACACAGAAGAGAGCAACATGAGTTGCGTGGCTTACGAGGAAGGAGAGGGCCCCGATTCCCTTCACAAGGCACACCTGGGGATGGAGTTTAAAGGAGAGGCAGTTGGGAGGGGAACAAACACTGAATTCATCTAGTGTTGAGAGTTGTGGCCTGCATTCCTGGCATTCCTACTGACTAAATTAGTGTGCTTATCTTGTCTTGCTGGAATTATTGCCGGCTTCTGGGACTCATTATCTTGCCCTGCTGGAGTGATGGATTGTAATCATTCTGCTTACAGCATTTGGACTGGAGTATCTGCAGCCAGAAGCTGCTACAGGTTTGTGGGAGAGTTTTTCTCCAGGCCGGAGAGTAAACGGGACATTGGGGGCAAAGTTGGTGCCAATAAAGGGACTCATACCGGTTCTCTGGCAATGTTGCCTCCGTGCCACGCCCCGGGTCATCCCAACGGCATTGAAAAAAGTGGCTTGCGACTATTTTTCATACTTATGACCATTGCAGCCTCCCCATGTTCCTATGATTAAAAATTCAGATGCTTGGCAACTGACTCATATTTATGACGGTTGCAGTGTCCTGGGGTCATATGATTCCCTTTTGTGACCTGCTGACAAGCAAAAGCCAAATTCACTTCGCAACCGTGTGACTAACTTAACAACTGCAGTGATTCACATCAGCACGGTGGCGACAAAGGTCGTAACGTGGGGACAAAAACTCATTTTAACAACTATCTCACTCAGCAACAGAAATGTCGGACTGAATGGTGGCCATAAGTCAAGGACTACCTGCATCATCCAAATCAATGCGGGATTATAATTCCCATACACCCAGGTCCCCGTATTGGTTGAAAGTGGAAAGAATAGATGAACTCCATAAACACAGTTGTTGTTTATGTCCCAAGATGGTGGAAAGGAGGAGGATAGAGAGGAAATGCGGCCCAGATGGGATGCTGGAAGAAGATGGAATTGGTTTCTGGTTTCTTCTCTGCAGGGACCATCAACGGGAGATACAACTGCCCCGTGCTCTTCATCAACCACCGCTGTTTCTCAGGCCCACATCTCAACAAAGGCAGATTGGCAGAACTGCCACAGTCTGTTGGGCCAGGGAAATGCGTCCTGGTTCTTAAAGAGGTAAGGATTATGAGATGTATCCTGTGCCCTGCTAGGAATGGGAGGATCCTGGTGTTCTGATCCAGCCTTAGCAGAAACTAAGACACGAAAAACCCTTCTTTATTTACCTCTTGTGAATTAATTGCATTCACCCACCGAAAAGTCCCGGCAAGAGTCCTTCAAGGAGTTAACTGCACTAACAGACCTTATCAGTTCCTTGTGATAATTGCCAGGCCGTGAGCTCCCAGCCGAAAGGCTGCAAATTAAGTTCTGGCAAGCAGTCTTTGTGACACCAAACACAATGAGCAAAATCTTCAGAAATACGAACGGTTGTCTCCTACGACAACCATTCCCCTTTCCTTCGATTTATTCCCCAGCCAGGGAGGGGCCATTCAGCGTCCATGTGTGCTTTGCTTCCCGAGTCGACTCCTTGTCCTCCGTTGTTCAGGTCTCCTAGCTGCTCTGCGCATACGTGCATATGGAACAGGCCCCAGCTGTTCTTCCTCCTCACTCATATCAGCCTCCAAAGGCAGCTGCCTCTCCAGTGGCTGGGAAATGTCGGACAGCCCTGGCTTTATCTCTGTGTCCGACGCAGAGCATCCGTCAGAGCTTTCCCTGGACTCCAGAACTGGCCCAAGTTCCTCCCCAACATCCTCATCGTCTGAGTCTGCCGCCAGCTCTGCTGGCAGCTGGCGGGCCACAACACCTGGCAAAGTGGGAAGGGGTCTAGGAGGCCATCCAAACCAACCCCCTGCTATATAAAGAGTCCAAATTGAAGCCAGTATCAATGGAAGAAAATAGCTACAGCTCAGGGTTGAATGACTGGGTCCTTGGTGCTCTCTGAGCTGGGTTGTTTTCCTTGTAGACGTTTCACGACCCAACTAGGCAGCATCATCAGTGCTAGAAGGGAGTGTGGTTTGTGGAGAGGAAGAGGGGAAGGAGGAGGACTGTGGGGTCCTTGGTGCTCTCTGAGGTTGTTTGTTTGTTTGCAGACATTTCATTACCCAACTAGATAATATTATCAGTGCTAGAAAGGAGTGGAGGAGGATCTGAGATTAACAGTCTGTTAGACAAAAAGCACAGAATGATAGACAAGAGGGGGGAACACAGCAGAAATCCTGAACTCAATTACCACAGCTGCAGACGACTACCGAGATGAACTTTGAAGATCTATGCAACTGCCATTAGCAAAATTTAAAATAATAAACAGAGTTGGAAGGGACCTTGGAGATCTTGTAGTCCAACCCCTGCTTGAGCAGGAAACCCTTTACCAGTGATGGCTAACCTTTTCCAGACCGAGTGCCCGAACCCCCAAAATGCAATGTATGTCTGGTGCATGTGCCCTGCACATGCATCCTGCATGCGCCATGCACATGGTCCCCCACGCATGCACGGCAGAGACCCAACGACCAGCTGGCCGGCAGGAGGCGCACGCACATGTGTGACAGAGCTGAACTGGGGTGACAGCTGACGTGCCCACAGAGTCCTATACCATTTCAGACAAATGTTTGTCCAGTCTCTTCTTAAAAACTCCAGTGTTGGAGCATTTACAACTTCTGGAGGCAAGTCTGAGTTTGTCTGAGAGCAAATAATAAGCTGTCAGGTTTTCAAGATTCTATTAATATCAATAGTTTGTCAATATTGCTATCATGCAAATAGTGACATGATAGCAGTGTTCCAATACCTAAGGGGCTTCCACAAAGAAGAAGGGATCAACCTATTCTCCAAAGCACCTGTTGTGGCTTCGACCCCCAAGCCCGTCTTATTGGAGGAAGAAGGCTCTGAAAGGGAAGGAGAGGAGTTGGCCGGGCCTTCCTCTCCAGGACCCTCCTCTCTGGCAATGCCTCAGGTGTCTCCCGACGGAGAAGAGATTGGCCAGGAGCCAGGTATCCCTGCGCAGGCGCAGTCGGAGAGTGACGGGGATGAGTCTTGGCTGGATCCATGCCAGCGTCGGAGAGATAAGCGCACACAACAAAAGAGGCATGCCAGAGATTAGGCTGAGTCACTGGACCACACCCCACAGGGTATAAAAGGGAGCGTGGTGGCCAGTCAAGCCTTGTGATGAACAAAGCTGAAAGCTTCCACGCCATTCTGCATTGCCGGACTTTTGCTATAGGCTTTGCTGGATTATATTTGGACTTAAGTTACTCTGTAATTATTGAACATTTTACTTTGATGTACCAGAAGCGGAGAGAAGTTATCTCTTCCCTTCGTGAGTAATAAACTCTTGGCAGGTTGCTGCCAAGTTCCGTTATCATAAGGATTTTGTCGGCTGGTTTGGTTTTTAACTCTTGGACGTCTGTTGGTGTCTGTGTGTGGGACGGGGACAGAACAGCACCTGAAGGCAGGAGAAGAAGCAATGGGTGGAAACTAATCAAGGAGAGAAGCAACCTAGAACTAAGGAGGAATTTCCTGACAATTAGAACAATTAATCAGTGGAACAACTTGCCTCCAGAGGTTGTGGCTGCTCCAACACTGGAGGTTAGACTACACTAGAAGGTCTCCAAGTTCCCTTCCAACTCTGATTTCCGTTTTGTTATTCAGTTCCTAGTGGGGTTTTTTTGTGTGTGTGTGTGGTGGCTGTTTCCTAATCTGGCCTACCTCATAGGGCTGGTATTAACCTTGAGCTGTGGAGTTCTTGATGCTCTCTTTCACAACTTCACGCCCAGTGTTTTTGCTCTGCTCAGATTCTTCGCATGGTGATCAACTCTGCCTACAAACCCAGGAACATTTTGCGAGAGTTGCAACTTGTCGACCCCGGGTGGAATTTTCAGGAAGAAAACCTCAAAGCAAAGTAAGGACTGTTTCTAAAAGGAAGAAAAACCTAGAGGCTGTTTGTTATTTAAGAATATATCCATAATGGTGGACCAGGGAAGAAAGGAGGTTGGCAAAAAATTACTTTAGCTGAAAAAGATAGAAGGAACGACAGGCAGTCCCCGACTTATGAACACAATTGAGCCCTAAATTTACCGTATTTTTCGAACTATAAGACGCACCGGAGTATAAAACGCACCATGATTTTGAAGAGGAAAACAAGAAGAAAAATAGTTTTTGGCCTCCGCGCGTCTGATTTTTGCCCTCCCCTGCCCCCAGGAGCACTCCCAAGCCTCCCAAACCCACTGCATGTCCCGTTTTGGCGAAAAATGGACCCGTTTTTGGCCTCCCAAACCCCCCACGTGTTCCATTTTTGCCTCCCCGGCCTCCAGGAACACTCTGCAGGCCTCCCAAACTCTCTGCGTGTCCCGTTTTTGCCATAAATGGGACTGTTTTTGGCAAAAACGGGTCGTACGGGGCGGGGTTTCGGGAGGCCAAAAATGCCATATTCTGTCTATATTCTGCACTGACATTTCCACCCTCTTTTGGGGGTGGGGGAGTGCATCTTATACTCCGAAAAGTACGGTAAGTGAAACATTTATTTTGTCTCCATTTACGACCTTTCTTGCCACAGTTGTTAAATGAACCACTGCAGTTGTTAAGTTAGTACCATTTTTCACACTTGCGACCATTGCTTCTTCCCTACGATCATATGATTAAAATTTGAATGCTTGGCAACTGAGTTTTTACTCTTTTACGACCTTCTGACAAGCAAAGTTAACGAGGAAGCCAGATTCATCTAAGAGCTGGGTTACTTGACTTCGCAACTGCAGTGATTCACTTAACAACAGAAATTTACAACAACCCTTGTTGTTGTAAGTCAAGGGCTACCTGTTACAGCTTCTATGCTCAGAACAAGAGTTTTGATGCATTCTTTCCAAGGTTTTTTTGTAAAGCGGTCCTTTGGAGATTTTTCATCTCCAAGTTTTCTACAACTTCAGTTATGTCACATTTAATTAGGAAAGAAAAATTAATTTTACTCGGGGAATTTCCGCTGTTCCAGACAGATACAACGCTTGGTAAACTATCATATCTTAAATTCTTCAAGCTAATATGTTTGGATAGGGTTTTTTTTTAAAAAAACCTACCTCAATGTGGCTTCGTTAAAATTGCTCCCCTCCAACGAAGCAATTTCACGGGTTGTAGAGATCACTCCCCTCCAGCCACTGTGGGTAACCACGGAGATGGCCTTGACAGAGATATGGCTGGAATGTGCTTTTGTTTTGACTGACATGCTGCCTCACTGCAGTATTCATTTTCCATCCCTCTTGCCTATGGCAACTTGAAAGCAGGTCAGGGATGCTTTGCAAGTTGACACTCAGTTGTATCCCTGTGAGCTGTCTTTGCGAGGATATAACATCCAACTGAGCTAAAAAGTCTTGGTCCCAAAATCTTGATTTATAATGTAATGTTTGTCGTGTTGTTGCAACTTTCCATGACAGATACCGAGGTAAAACGTACAGGGCAATGGTCAAGATAGTTCGTACTTCTGACCAAGTCTCCAATTTCTGCCGGAAGGTATGCGCGAAACTGGAATGCTGCCCCAATTTATTTGGCCCTGTTCCGGTTGCCGAAAATTGCCCCGAAAACTGTTCCAGTCACACCAAAACAAAATACGGTAAGTGCGCATGGCAGCTGTGGGACAAAACTTGGTTTGGTTTTAGTTTCTGTGGATTTTGTTTCTCCTGCATTGCCTGGAGTATTATGATTGGGATAATCTAGAATGCTGCAAATAAATCAAATTTGGTGTTGGCATTTGCTGATGGAAGCCCATCACTAACAATCTAGGATTGACTCTGGAGAACAACGTTGGGGAAGCCATCAGAATTCTTTGGATTCTGGCTGAGGAAAGAAAGACAGGTAGTCCTGGACTTATGACCACAGTTGAGTCCAACATTTCTGTTGCTAAGTGAGACAGTTCTTAAGTGAGATTTCCCCCATATTAGAATCTTTCTTGCCACAATTAAGATGAACCACCGCAGTTAATTATAACACATTTGTTAGAGTGAATCGGGCTTCCCCATTGACCTAAGAAAAGATTGGGCAGCCATTTGTCTGAAATGGTATAGGGCCGTGATGGCGAACCTATGGCACGCGTGCCACAGGTAGCATGCGGAGACATATCGGTGGGCATGTGAGCTCAGCTCCAGCATGCATGCGCGCACCGGCCAGCTGATTTTTGGGCCTTTTGGGCCCACCAGAAGTCAGGAAAAAGGCTGTTTCCGGTCTCCGGAGGGCTTCCGGGGGAGTGGGAAGGCAATTTTATCCCTCCCGAGCCTCCTAGAAAAGCTGTGGAGCCTGGGGAGAGCAAAAAATGGACCTACCTTGCCATCACATGCCAAAAGTGGGGGGAGCGCGGGAGGGGGGGTCACACATGCATGCGTGGGGGAGTGGGGCGCATAGAATTATGGGTGCGGGCACGCGTGCGAGCGACCCCCCCTGCACTCCCCCCACTTTTGGCACGTGATGACAAAAAGGTTAGCCATCACTGATATAGGGTTTCCTCTCTAAGCAGGGGGTTGGACTAGAAAACCTCCAAAATCCCTTCCAATTCTGTTCTGTTCTGTTCTGTTCTGTTCTGTTCTGTCTGTTCTGTTCTACTCCACTCCACTCCACTCCACTCTACTGCTATTCCTATTCCATTCCATTCCATTCCATTCCCTACTCCACTCCACTCTCTATCCTATCCTATCCTATCCTATCCTATCCTATCCTATCCGCTTGTCAGATGGTCGCAAAAGGGGATCACAAAACACTGAGACACTGCAACCGTCATAAATATGAACCAGTTGCCAAGCATTCAAATTTTGATCATGTGACCACGGGGGTGCTACAACAGCGTAAGTGTGAAAAGTCCTGGTTATAAGTCCTTTCTTTCAGGGCTGTTGCAACTTCAAACGGTCGCTAAACGAATGGTCGTAAGTGGAGGACTACCTATAGAATTCGATGGTTTGATTATTATTTTTTAACCAGACTTTTTCCTCTCCAGCATACTATTATGGAAAAAGGAGGAAAGTCATTAAGCCTTCTCCCAGTGAAGAAAACCCTTACAGCCTGGAGAGCAGGCACAAGATCTGGTCGGATTTCAGTAAAATGCGGAAACCAGGTTTTACACCAAAGAAAAGGTGTCTCTCCACAGCGGATCTGAATGGAGCAGGATCGACAGAGGTGAGATTTGGCTTCCCTTGTGAACGTTATCTGCACATGAGCTGGAATAAGTCAGAAAGATAACCGAATAGAATAACAGGAAGGGACCTTGGAGGTCTTCTTGTTGTGGCTCCGTTGCCTGAGCCTGGGCTATCGACAGATGCAGACTCTGAGAGTGAGGGGGAGGAGTTGGCAAGGCCTCCCTCTCCAGGACCCTCCTCTCTGGCAATGCCTCCGGAGGACACTGAAGGCCAAACGATAGGCTCAGAGCCAAGCACATCCCCGCAGCCACAGGTGGACAGCGATGAAGGAGATAAGTGCTGGCTGGACCCTCGGCAGTGGCGCAGGGAGAAGCGTGCACAGCAGAGGGGAAGGCGTGCCAGAGATTAGCTGAGTCACTGGACCACACCCCACAGGGTATAAATGTGGGTGTGGTGGCCGGTTCAGTTTGTGACGAGCAAAAACTAGAAATAATCCACAATCTCTGCGTTACTGGACTTCTGCCTGCTTTATTGGACTGCATTTGGATTAATCTTTGTTTTGTGTGAGTAAAGTCTGAATTGGCAGCTAGCCACTGGATTGCTGCCAGCTTTATCATCAAAGAGTTTTGTCGTGTGGCTTATTAACTCCGGGCCATCTGTGGGTGTGTGTGCGTGGTACGGGGACAGAACATTCTAGTCCAACTCCCTGCTCAGGTAGGAAACCCTGTACCTTTTCAAACATTTGTCCATTGTCTTCTAAAAAACCTCCAGTGTTGGAGCATTCACAACTTCTGGAGGCAAGTTGTTCCATTGGTTCATTGTTGATACTCTCAGGAAATTTCTCCTTAGTTCTAGGTTCTCCTTGGTTAGTTTCCATCCATTGCTTCTTGTTCTGCCTTCAGGTGCTTTGGAGAATAGGTGGACCTAATCTTCTTTGTGGAAACCCCATAGATAGTGGAAGACTGCTATTATGTCAGCCTTAGCCCTTCCTCCTTTTCATTAAACTAGACATACCCAGTTCCAGCAACCGTTCCTCATATGTTTTAGCCTCCAGTCCCCGAATCATCTTCGTTGCTCTTCTCTGCGCTCTTTCTACAGTCTCTTTTTTATATTAGATTAGCTCAAGTGTCAGCAACCTGCAGCTCCAGAGCCGCATGTGGCTCTTTGGGCCCTCTGCTGTGGCTCCCTGTCGGGTGATCCCACCACTGGCTGGCCCTGCCTCTTGCCCTCCCCTCCCAGTCACTCCTCGCCTGGCCTGAGAAGGTAAGGGCGACGGCAGGTGATGGAGAAGTGGCCGGGGCAGAGACAGAGAGATACAGAGAGAGGGGGAGAGAGAGAGAGAGACATAGAGAGATACAGAGAGAGAGGGCGGGAGAGGGGGGAGGGAGGGAGAGATGTCAAAAGGGTTTTGTGTTTTTTAACAACTGGTTCTCTGCCTAAATGACTGGCTGGGTAGGTGTGGCTAGGGGGTCATGTGACTGGTGGAAGTGAGTGATGTTGAGTTGGCCACGCCCACCCAGGCTTTGTGGCTCCCAGTGTTTTATTTTCTCTGGGAAACAGGTCCAAATGGCTCTTTGAGTGTTTAAGGTTGCAGACCCCTGAACTAGCTGATAACCTGGCATTGCCCGAGTATTTATTTATCCCAATCCTGTATTAGACAGTAAGAGCAACTGAGCCCTGATTTTGGCGAGAATTAAATTAGTTAAAAATGTTTGACAAAATGTAATTTCTAATGTTGGATTTTCCCCCTTACCAGAGGGAGCCCCCTTGTGGAGTACTGTGAAGCCGTTACCATGGCAACTCCACTGTGCTGCACAGTAGAAGCCATTTTAAGGCAGTACAGTAGAAGCCATTTTAAAGCACAACAGGCTGTATCTTAACAGAACACACACCCTGAGAGGTGTTAGGGGTGTCTTACCCCCACAGTATTTGTTTCCAGAGTGTAAGGCATCTGTGTACCAAGTTCGGTTGAAATTGCTCGAGGCGTTCCAGAGTTATGCTGGAACAAACACACATACACACACAGAGCCATTTATATGCATACACACACACACACACACACACACACACACACACACACACACTACAGCTGTCCAGAGCCATGTTTTGCAAACTAGACGCATGGGCTTCAACTCCCAGAATTCTGGGAATTGGAAGTCCACGTGTCTTAAAATGGCCAAGTTTGAAAAGCAGTGATTATAAGGAAAGGCAGTTTCTCTACCTTGGCTCCTATTTAATGGAATAACATCTCTTCAGCGTCTAGCTATCTATTTGATTTAATGGAAATTAGTACAAAACGGTGTTCTCCCAAGAAACACTTGGTGTTGCCCTCTGGGTTTTTATCGGGTAATTAGTTTCATCCAATTACCTTTCATTCTCCTTATTAACAGCTATTTATTATTAATTATCACATCGTCGGTAGAAGAGAAGGTGATAGTGTGCTGATTTCTCTTAATGTGGTTTTCTGCTGGGAGTCCTTTGTTTAATTTGGGAGTATCAAACGCGGAAATCAGGAAAGCCAGGCAGTTCAAATGAACATAAGAATTTATTGCAAACTTAAGCTCTTTACAAGAATCTGAACTACCTGCTAATCTTCTTTGTCGTTTAATGACCCTGTAATCCCTTGTGGGGTGGAGTTGGGGTAACTGAATGGAACTTTACTGGCCGGATGCCCTTCCTGTCGCCAATGTGGAGTTTGCAGCAGATATGTTCTCATTATGCCCAGAGAGAGAAATATCTGCCTCTACCTAGTATCAAACTCACGGCCTCCTGATTGTGAGGCAAGAGCACAACCTCTAGGCCACCGCACCGCTCAAGAATCTGAATGGTCAAAGCAAATTGATAGTAGATAAGAGTCATGGGAATTCAAGGGGGGCTGGACTTAGATCTCTTGTGGGCACGAAGAGACTCAAGACTGATAACGCATTTGACCCCTCCCTCGGGCTCAGCCGGGTCATCTCCTCCAGGGGATATTCAAATATAATCCTTCAATTCAATTCAATTCCATGGCAGGAGAGTGACGAGGAAGAAGCAGACACCGCGTGGAGCGAGGAAACCAGCCCAGAATTGCAGGATGATCTAACGGACGTCTCCTCGGAGGACATACCTTTGGCCATACCAATGACCAAAATGAAGTTACGCAGCAGCAGAGGCTCCATCCATGTGGCTCGGCCCGAGAGGGACAGGCAAGCCCAGAAGGCACTTTCCTTCCTGCATGCCAAAAGTGAGAGAACCAGGCAGGTAAGTGGCTGGATAGCCATACCTTGCTTTTTGATGGGTCATCCAACATTTGAACCACTCCAAAACAGCCCCTTGGAAATCATTGGTTTTCTGTCTTGTAGGCCTTGTTCATTTGCTTTGTGGGGATTTTTTCAGGGGGAAACCAACTTGGTTGGGCTTGGTCCAGAAACCTCCCCCCCACCCTTCTTTTTTTTTTGGCTAATGTGAATTCCTGGCATTCACATCCAGCAAAGTCCCAGCAAACAGTCTTTCAAGGGTGAATTGCAAACACAGACCTTATCAATCCTTGGATAGTTGCCAGGCCGATAGCTTCCAGAGGCAACCCTGTACAAGGAAATAGAGTCAAAGAGTCTTTCAGATAAGCAAATCTTCACACTAACGTACTAATTGTCTCCTTCAAACACCACTCCCTTTTTGCTCTTCTTCCTCAGGCTTTCAAGATAGTTCACAATTACCGACCTTTATCAGGCTTGGAGAGTGGCCAGGCCGATATCTTTTAGACACTGCAATACTTGGCAAGAATTCAGGAATGAACTAATTGTCTCCTGCAAACTCCACTCCCCTGTCGCTCCTCTTTTATTCCCTATGGGAGGGGCCATTCACTGTCCACCTGTGCCCTTACTCCTGAGTCGGCCCTTGTTCCTTAACTGTTCCCTTCTCCTGGCAGCTCTGCGCATGCGCACATTGGGAACAGGCTCCAGCTGTTCTTCAGCCCCACTTATCTCCGACTCCGAAGGTAGTTGATAACTGTCGGACGGCCCTGGCTCCCTCTCTGCCTCCGACGCAGAGCCTTCCCCAGACTCCAGGACTGGCCCATGTTCCTCCCCAACCTCCTCATGTCCGAGTCTGCCACCAGCTCCGTTGGCCGCTGGCAGGCCACAACAGGGCTTGAGGGCACATCCATCTTTACGTGGTCTATCCAAGCCAGTTTCCACAAGGGAGCACACTTATGCTTATTTAGGAAAGAACCTAAGCAAGGCTGGCTAAGGAATTCTGGGACTCCAGGCATTTTCAAGTATTGAACTTTTAAAAAAATACAAGCCAAAACAGGTACAAAACATATAAAAGAAAGAAAGGAACAGAGTTCAAATAAATGCAAACAGGGAAAGATTCTTAATCCATCCTAAAGAAATACGGTTTCCAATAGTACAGGTGGTCCTTGACTCCAGTTGAGTCGAAAATTTCTGTTGCTAAGCGAGATAGTTGTTAGAGTAAATTTTTCCCCATTTAATGACCATATTTGCCATAGTTGTTAAGGGAATTGCTGCCTTACAACCACAATTGAGCCCAACAATTCTGTTGCTAAGTGAAACATTTGTTAAGTGAGTTTTGCCCCCCCCCCCCATTTTACCACCTTTCTTGCCACAGTTGTTAAGGGAATCACTGCAGTTGTTGAGTTAGTAAAATGGTTGTTAAGTGAATCTGGCTTCCCCATTGACTTTGCTCGTGAGAAGGTCATAAAAGGTTATCACATGTCCCCAGGACATTGCAACTGTCATAAATCTGAGACGGTTGCCAAGCTTCTGAATTTTGATCACATGACCATGGGGATGGGGTAACAGTCGTTAATAGTGAAAAACGGCCATAAATCAATTTTTTCAGTGCCGTTGTAACTTCAAATGGTTTCTAAACAAACAGTTAATCGAGGATTAACTGTATATTAATTACTTCAGATGTATTATAAAACATATCAGAGGACATCCTGACTAGGAAAGGAGCCAGAATCGATCACTGAGAACAGTCCTAATTGTGATCCCAATTTTGCTTCGTTGCAGATCAAGCAGGCTGTGGAAGAGAAACTCATCCTAGAGAGCAACCCCTTGGAATGGACGGTGACCGATGTGGTGCAATTCCTCCGGCTGACCGACTGCGCTCCCCTTGCCAAAATCTTTCAGGAACAGGTTCTTTCTTTTTCTTTCTTTCTTCTTTCTTTCTTTCTCTTTCTTTCTTTCCCTCTTTTTCTTTCTTTCTTTTTCTTTCTTCCTTCCTTTCTCTTTCTTTTTCTTTCTTTCTTTCCCCATTTCTTTCTGTCTTTTTCTTTCTTTCTCTCTGTCTTTTTCTTTCTTTTTCTTCCTTTCCTCCTTCCTTCCTTTTTCTTTCTCTTTCTTTCTTTCTTTTTCTCTTTTTTCTTTCTTTCCCCTCTTTCTTTTTCTTTCTCTTTCTTTCTTTTTCTCTTTCTCTTTCTTTCTTTCTTCCTTCCTCTTTCTTTTTCTTTCTTCATTTCTTTCTTTCTTTTTCTTCCTTTCTTCCTTTCTTCCTCTTTCTTTTTCTTCCTTTCCTCCTTCCTTCCTTTTTCTTTCCTTCTTTCTTTCTTTCTTTTTCTCTCTCTCTTTCTTTCTTTTTTCTTCCTTCATTCCTTCTTTCCTTCCTTCCTTCCTTCCTTTCATCCATCAATCAGATTAGAGCTGGAAGGGACCTTCATGGTCTTCTAGTCAAACCCCTTGCTCAAGCAGGAGATCCTCCACCATTTCAGACAAGTGACTGTCCAGTCTCTTCTTAAAAACCTCCTATGATGAAGCACCCACAACTTTACTTTTCTTCCTTCCTTTCTCTTTCTTTCTTTTTTCTTTCTTTTCCTTTCTTTCTTTTCCTTTATCTTTATTTCTTCCTTCCTTTCTTTTTCTCTTCCTTCCTTCCTTCTTTTTCCTTCCTTCCTTCCTTCCTTCCTTCCTTCCTTCCTTCCTTCCTTCCTTCCTTTCTTTCTTTCTTTCTTTCTTTCTTTCTTTCTTTCTACTGTAGCACTTCCTGATACAGGATCATAATTGCATTAGCATAAGTCATAGACAGATAGGGTGGGAGGGAACCTCAGAGGTCTTCTATTTATTTTATTTTTTATTTTATTTCGAATTTATATACCACACCTTCTCCCGAGGGACTCAGGGCGGTGTATAGCCAGATAAAAACATACAATACAAACATTAAAAGCAATTTAAAAGATATATATTAATTTGGCCCCAATTTAAAATAACAAACCAATTAAAAATTTTAAAAAAAATATATTAAGCCAGCCCGGCTTGCTGAAAAAAGAAAGTTTTAAGGGCACGGCGGAAGGCATCTATTGATCTATAGATCAATAGTAGATCAATAGGTACCACTTCAGTGGAAAGGTAACAGCGCTCCATGATGTCATGCTGGCCACATGACCGTGGAAATATCTTTGGACAGCATTGGCTCAATGGCCTTGAAACGGAGATGCACACCTCCACTATAGTTGGCACCGACTATGCAAAATAAAATCCGCAGGATTCCTTTACCTTTTTTTTAACCTTCAATTTCCCATTAATTTCCTTTCTTTTTTTTTTGAGCCAAATCCTATGTTCAATTAACAGACACCCAGGGATGTTTCATCCCTGGATCAATCTGTATAAAAGCCCCATAATCCAGTGTTTTGAAGCTTCAACTGAGGAAGCCTCCTTAACTAAAAATATACTTTATCTCTCTTTATTCCTCCTTTTTTTGCAGGATATTGATGGACAAGCCCTTCTCCTTCTGACACTCCCGACGGTCCAGGAGTGCATGGAACTGAAGCTTGGCCCAGCCATCAAACTGTGCCACCAGATCGAACGGGTGAAGCTGGCTTTTTATGCCCAGTATGCCAACTGACAACTACCCTCTGCAGATTTTCTGTCTCTGCTTTCTTACTGGTTTTTTAAGGCCTTGGCTGCAATTCCTTTTTTTTTTCTCAACGCTTGGTATTTGGAAACATGGAGCCTCTGTGTATGCATAGAAGTGCTCACAAAATGAACCAAATGAAGATCTTGAGCTGAAGCCATAAATATTTTAAGGTGCTGGGCACCCCTGTATGATCAAGAAGTGAATCAGGCACGCAACCAGCTCTAAATAAAAGCAAAGTTTGGAATTCACCAAAGCTTGCAAGGTTAACTCGTGCCTGAGGTCATTAGTCATCCTAGCCCAAAAAACCAACGTTGACATTTTCACTCAATGTATCCAGAAATAATTTACTGCTTCAACCAAGTTTTCATCAGACGTCCCTGACATCCTGCAATGTTTGTCCATTTTGAAGTTTCTGCCTTTAAAAAATTGAAGTGGGCCCATGAGGAGGTAATAGAGTTGGAAGGGACTTTGGAGGTCTTCTAGTCCAACCCCCTGCTCGAGTAGAAGGCCCTGGCCCATTTCAGAATTTTTTTTTTCAGTCTCTTTTTGAAAGACTCCAGTAATGGAGCACCAGCAACATTTGAAAGCAATCAGGCTGGAGTTTTAAGGATACTCTAAAAATCAATTTGAGGGGGAAATTAAGGGTCTAAATACAGTTTGTGTTTTTAGGGTTTTGATAGGAGTGTTAACTTTATATAGAGAGGGAAGCAAGTTGTAAGAAAAGAGAGCTTTGTCCTATTTGAACATCCTTCAGGGATGTGAGGGATGCGGTGGCTCAGTGGCTAAGATGCTGAGCTTGTCGATCAAAAGGTCGGCAGTTCAGCAGTTCGAATCCCTAGTGCCGCGTAACAGGGTGAGCTCCCGTTACTTCTCCCAGCTTCTGCCAACCTAGCAGTTCGAAAGCAGGGAAAAAATGCAAGTAGAAAAATAGGGACCACCTTTGGTGGGAAGGTCACAGCGTTCCATGCGCCTTTGGTGTTCAGTCATGCCGGCCACATGACCATGGAGACGTCTTCGGACAGCGCTGGCTCTTTGGCTTTCAAACGTAGATGAGCACCGCCCCCTAGAGTCGGGAACGACTAGCACATATGTGCGAGGGGAACCTTTACCTTTACAGGGATGTGAACTTCAATTCCCAGAATTCTTAGCAGTGGCTACCATGATTTAATGGGATTTAAAACTTCACATGGTATAGTTGGAGTGAGGCAGTGACTTATTAAAATTTAATGCAAAGATGCATTATTTTTTTTCTCTCTGTCTCTTGTCTAGAATTGAACTTTTACTCTGGTTGTAGATCTTTGTTTAAAATACCTTTGAAAACCCCTTTGAAAAGCATGATTGCTGACATGTTGAAGAATTGGTTGGGTTTAAATTTTCTGGCTTTTTTAAAAAAAATAATAAGCATGAAGGGATGGTCTGGTTTAAAAAAAAAGCAAAAGAAAAGCAAGTTGTTCATTTTACCACGTAACAAAAATGTGCAGTTAAAACTGGATTTTTTAAAAAACTCTTTGTACAGGATTCTATATCTGTAAATAGAGAGACACAAATCTATCCGATATGATTTCATGTAAATAAAGGGGAAGGTCTATATATGCAGAGTTATATTTTAATTTTTATTCAGACCAAATTTTTACTTGGAAGAGGCATAAACTGTTGTTAATAAAGTCTATCAAAAGCATCTGTGTTCCTTGTTCTCTTTCCTCTTTCTCCATCATCACCTTCCCTTCATTGCAAAATATATATACTTTTAGTTGATGCCAAAAAATATATATTCTTGTGCATCAACTAAAGATTTCAAAGATGGCTGGACTGCAACATTCTCTGGCCGAAAATCCATTCCGAAATTAATATTCCTCTTACAGATAGCCCTCAACTTATGACCAGTTGCTTAGCAACCATTCAAAGTCCCAATTGCAGTCATTGGTAGCATTCTGCAGTCACGAGACTCAGTTTTATGGCGGTTTTGCCAAAACACGGCTCTTGCTTTTGATTTTGGGCAAAAACGCACCCTAGTGAGCAATGAGTTCGCTTAACGACCGCCACATTTGCTTAAAGATTACCACACAAAAAAGGCTTATAACCATTAAAGCTATGATCACAGAGAATTGTATTATGGAAATAGGGATACTCTGTTGTTTTCTTTAAAATCTTAACTGAGAGATTATGCTTTTTTTTGTTCTTTCTTTATTCATACTGGAAAACTAAGGGGGTTCACAGGCTGGATTTAAAAGAAACACATAGCACCTATTTCTGTGCAAAGCCCTGTGCCTAAGGAAGTTAGTGGGGAAGCCAGATTCCCTTAACAACTGTGTTACTAACTTAACAACTGCGGTGATTCACTTAACCACAAGACATGCCATCAAATGGGACAAAATTCACTTCACAAGATTCTCGCTTAGCAGCAGAAATGTTGAGGGTCAATTGTGGTCGTAAGTCGAGGACTACCTGTGTACATGGGTTCTGCTAAGCCAGCTGTAAAGGCAATAAAAGAACTCGCAAATGTATAGTAACGCCGCCTCCTATGTGCAACCGCAAATAATTTGCAAGGTGCTGGAATTAATATGCCTGAGTGCAGGCTAATCGGAGGGAGGCGACAAGACAAAGTGTATTTTAGCGAAATGGCTTTTTGGAACCATTAAAGGAAATTCCACCATAATAAACTGTCGTGCAGCAAGGTAATAGTCAATAAACCGTGGTTTACAAGCAATTGGGGAGTTGGGATGGCAAAACGATGCCATTTCAACAGAACAGGGATTGTGACGAATTGCACGTCAGGCTAACAATGGGCAGGAAAAATAAGTGGTCGCTAAAAAGGCTTTTATTTTCTTTTGAGGGGGAGGGTGGAGGAAAAATAGGATTTAAATATCTGGCTTCGTTTGAGACCACCTGGGAGTGCCTCGCTCAAATAAAACGGACGTGTTTTGCAGTTTTCACATGCTTCCCTCTTTTAATTGTTCCAACAGGCAGGGCTAAGCATACAAACATGCGAATGATTTTTTAAATGTTATCTAATTCTGGGTTTTATTTAATTGATCAAACTAAGTAACAATTTTAATTAGCAATTTTATGATGTTTGTGTGTCTATATTTTTCTTGACTGTACATCGCCTTGAGTCCTACGGCAGAAAGGCGGTATAGAAATATAATAAATAAATAAATAAATAAATAAATAAATAAATAAATAAATAAATAAATAAATAAATAAATAAATAATTAGAGTGATTTTTCCCAGCCCAAAAGAATAGGTGAAATTATTTTCTGAAAAAGATAGCAACAATTTTCGGTTGCAGATAGTCCTCGACTTATGATGGGTAAGGATATTAAATTTAGTAGTTGGGACAGTAAAAGGTACAATGGGTTACAACACACAGGTGTCGTCGATGAGTTAGAAAGTGCTGACTCATTCATGAGGCAATCTATGCTGTGATTGGTTACTGTGAGTATAAAGGGGGCGTTTCCCTTTTTTCCCGCCTTTTTTCTTCACTGTTCTGTACACTGTTCAATTTACCTCATGATGTTTCTCTGTTCCTGATATATCTTCTCTGTATCATATAGATACAGATGTTAAATATAATTATTTATATAAAAGTAAAAGTTCGGGTCGGGGGTTTCTGACTTCATTAGGATATTTGCTGTGCAATTCCCTGAAAATGACAGATTGCATAGCACAATTCCCTGAAAATGACAGATTGCATAGTGACCGTTTGAAGTTATAATGGAGCCTAATTTTATGAATGTGGTTCAAAGTTCTGATGCCTCCTCGCCCCCCATTGTGGTCACATGACCATATCTTGGGCACTCGGCAACGAGCCGTCAATGGTGGTTTGCAGCTTCCCGCAATAAGTCATGTGACTGATTTATGTACATTTTTGCTGGAAACTGACATAAACTACCTTTTTCCAGCAAAAAAAATACCTCCTAGCAAACAGTGGGTTCACTTAACAACCATGACCTTCATTTAATGACCACCACACAAAAAAAGGTCATAAAACTTGGGCACGATCACAAGGTGACTCACTTAATGACCATGATGATTTTCGACCATAATGGTAGCTCAATTATGGTGGTAAATCAAGGACTGCCTGTACGAAAAGCTGGTTGATCACTCAGAATCTGATATTGTTTAAACCTCCCTCCCCCCCCAGGTCAATTTACAGAGACATAGATAATCCATTTAGCATTGCCAGTGTATTATATCAGTAGCTGCTTCAGATCAAAACGTACCAATCCACATTTTAAAAGGATGTTTGAAAAAGGCATACAACTGTTGTTTTTATTTCTGCTTCGTGGATGTATTGGATGCTAAAATCCAGAATTAATGTGCCTTATAAGCCTTATAAGAAACCTAAACAACCTACTACAGCTGATTTTCAGTCCAAGGATAGAGATAGGTGTCATTCTTAATCCAATATGCCATTTCTTTTTATATTCTCCTCTCCTCTTCTTCTTTTTTGTCTCCTTCCCTCCCTCCCTTCCCTCTACTTCTCCTTTCTCCTCCCTTCTTCCTCCCTCCCTCCCTCCTTTTATTCATTCTTTTTCTTTCCATTTTCTTTCTTCCTTCCCTCTTTCTTTCTTTCCTTCCTTCCTTCCCTCTTTCTTTCTTTCTGTCTGTCTTTCTTTCTTTCCTTCCTTCCCTTTCTTTTTTCTCTTTCTTTCTTTCTCCTTCCCTCCCTCCCTCTTTTCTCCTCCCTTTCTTCCTCCCTTCCTCTCTGCTCTTTCTTTCTTGCTTGCTTGCCTGCTTGCTTCCTTTCTTGCTTTTTCCTTCCTTCCTCTTCTCTCTCCCTCCCCACTCTCTATTTCTCTTCCTCCATCCCTCTCATTTCTTCTTCCTCCCTCCCTCCCTCCCTCTGTTCTCTATTTCCTTCCTTCCGCCTCCCTCCCTTCTCCATTTCCTCCCTCCCTCTTAAATAGACTATCAAATAATGCCTCTCAGATAATTACAGGAAAAGCAACTGTCTTGTGAAAAACCCTCCAAGCCAGATAATTTGCTTTCTCGCTGCCTGCTCTTTTGCATTTAAAAGCCACCTCGCTGTAGCTTAGCCATGTGAAATTAGAAATTGATTAAGTGATTGACTGATAGGGCAGGATTTATGGACTATTACCCCAATCTGAAGGGCACTCTGGATGGCCCAGCCCCACAATCCAAGCCCCGAGCATCTCCACAGATTCAAACAGCCCACCCTCAACACGGTTAGGAGACAAAAAAAACCAACATTCAGAGTGAAAAACAAAACAAAGCTGGTGTTTTGTTATTTTGGTAACCTGGTGGTTAAGAACAGACTTGGTGGCAACTTGCACAGCAAAGCATTTTTAACCCCTTGCTGATGCAACTTCAACACATCCACCGCCTGTTGAGCTATTTTGGGTTTGGGAGGAGGATGGTTTGAACCTACTCTCCCCCTCCCACTTTTCTTCTGTTGTTGTTAGTTGCGAAGTCCTGTCCGACCCATCGTGACCCCATGGACAACGTTCCTCCAGGCCTTCTACCATCCTCTGGAGTCCATTCAAGCTCACAACGACTGCTTCAGTGACTCCATCCAGCCACCTCCTTCTCTGCCGTGCCCGTCTTCTTTTGCCCTCCATCTTTCCCAGCATTAGGCTCTTCTCCAATGAGGTAGCCTTCTCATTAGGTAGCCAAAGGATTTGAGTTTCATCTTCAGGATCTGGCCTTCTAAAGAGCAGTCAGGGTTGATCTCCTCTAGGACTGACCGGTTGGATCGCCTTGCAGTCGAAGGGACTTGCAGGAGTCTTCTCCAGCACCAGAGTTCAAAGGCCTCCATTCTTTGGCGCTCAGCCTTCCTTATGGTCCAACTTTCACAGCCATCCATTGCAACTGGGAAAACCAGAGCTTTGACTATACGCACTTTTGTTGGCAGGGTGATGTCTCTGCTTTTTAGTAAGCTATCTAGATTTGCCATGGCTTTCCTCCCCAGGAGCAAGCGTCTTTTAATTTCTTGGCTGCAATCCCCATCTGTGGTGATCTTGGAGCCCATTTTTTTCCTTTTCCTTTTCCTGGAAGTCACTTTTCACTTTTTCTCTAAGTCACTCGTATTCTTTGCTTCGAAACTGCTGGTGTGCATTGAAATTAAAGAGGCTTCAAATGGAGTTGTGAACAGCTTAGAATCACAATATCCTTCCTTTGCTCACAAAACTACAGGTAGTCCTCAACTTACGAGCCCAAAATTTATCTTGCTAAGCAAGGATTAATTTCTTAAGTGATTTTTGCCCCCTTTAACGGAACTTTCTTGCCACTTTTGTTAAGCGAATCACTGAAGTAGTTAAATTAGTAACACAGTTGTTAAGTGAATCTGAATTCCCCCATTGGCTTTGCTTGTCAGAAGGTCGCAAAATGAATCATGTGACCCCCCCCCGGGACACTGTGACCATCATAAATATGAGCCAATAGCCAAGGGTCTGAATTTTGATCACATGACCGTAGGGATGCTATAAGGGTCATAAGGATGTAAAATGGCCATAAGTCCCTTTTTTCAGTGTCGTTAAGTCTACCTGTATATTATACACCAGCTAGGTAAGCAAGCAATGGCATCTTTTGGATTTAACGAGACACAAAAAATGATGTGCTCATCACATATTACAGGTCGTCCTTGACTTACAACTATTCATTTAGTAACCGTTTGAAGTTACAACGGTACTCAAGCAAGCAACTTATGACCATTTTTCACCCTTAATGACCATTGCAGCCTCCCCGTGGTCACATGATCAAAATTTGGACGCTTGGCAACTGACTCATATTTATGATCGTCGCAGTGTCCTGGGGTCATATGATCCCCTTTTGCAACCTTCTGACAAGCAAAGTCAATGGGGAAGCTGGATTCACTTAACAACCGCGTTTCTAACTTAACAACTGCAGTGATTCACTTAACAACTGTGCTAAGGAAGGTCGTAAAATGCCAGTGGGGAAGCCAGATTCACTTAGCAACCGTGTTTCTAACTTAACAACTGCAGTGATTCACTTAACCACAAGACATGTTGTAAAATGGGGGCAAAACTGTCTCGCTTAGCAACATCAATTTTGGGCTCAGTTCTCATCGTGATTTGAGCCCTACCTGTAATTGCTTATTTTCTTTTAAAGCAGTGTTCCTTTGCCTTCAGAGCTGCTGTACTACAACTCCCATCCTAGGGAACTCAGAACACGTTCCTGGCCTTATCACAAAGATGGATGGGACAGAGAGTGAGTTAGTAATTAAGCTATAAATCACAAGGTTTATTTTGATGGGTTTTTTTTTTGGAGGTTTTGGCATCAGCCCACCTTTTGAATGGACTGAATTTAAAAGTGTTGGCTGGGAGAAGAGATTTTTTTAAAAGGGGAATGTCAGAGCAATGATCTGGGCTTGATTAGCCATCTTTTCTCAGCTGCTAAAGTATGTGTCACAATTAATTAGGATAATAATTATCATTATTTCATTTTCGCGGACTCTCTCAATGGCTGCCTGGGGAGATCGCGACAAAGAGACAAGATGAGGTTGTCAAACTATATTAGGGGAAACACAGCAAAGGGATATCGGAAAAAAAAAGATTTTTCTCAGGGCACAGTTGGAACAAGAAACCTAATAATCTTCACAAAGCCATTTTAAAAATGCCGATGTGATCCATTATTCGCTTGGTTTCTCCCATACTTACATACAGATAGTTCTCAACTTACAACTACAATTGAGCCCAAAACTTCAGTTGCTAAGTGAGACATTTGTTAAGTGGGTTTTGCCTCACTTTACCGCCTTTCTTGCCACCATTATTAAGGGAATCATCGCAGTTTGGGTCTCTCCACACGTCATCCTTAATGAAGCGTGCAAACTGCATTTTTTGCATTGGATGAGGAGAGCATACCTTTCTCCTTCTGTCCTGGCCACATTTTACAGAGGCACAGTTGAGAGCGTTTTAACAAACTGCATCTCTGTTTGGTGTAGTGGTTCGCTTCAGATAGAAAGTCCATACAGAGAGTGGTAAGGACAGCGGAGAAGATTATAGGAAGCTCGCTTCCCGTTATTCAGGATGCGGCTATGTGCTTAGAGTTCAAAGCCTTAGAGACTTTAGAAGCTTAGAGACACCCCCCCACCCCCCCAACCCCCACACACTTTACGGTCTGTTTCTATTGCTCCCCTCTGGGAGGAGGTTTCTAAATATTTCTAGTGGGACTATCAGATTCTGTAACAGCTTTGTTCCCTACACCATCAATCTGGTAAACTCACAAGATTCGTTTCTCTCGCCATGTACATGTATACATCCAAACTAGACTGTGTTGTTTCTCTGTGTCATATAAGGTATGTCTGCAGATGCATATTTATTTATTTATTTATTTATTTATTTATTTATTTATTTATTTATTTTTATTTATTTTGTCATGTTTATGTAGTGTATATTGGAGCTGGTGACCCTTTGAGAGCTGTATGCAACGAAATTTCATTTTAATCTATGCCAATTAGTGTACATTCAAAGTAACAATAAAGTTATTCTAAGTTGTTAAGTTAATAACCACTGAATCTGGCCTCCCCATTGACTTTGCTTGTCAGAAGGTCGTAAAAAGGGATCACGTGACTGCAGGACACTGCCACCGTCATAAATATGAGTCAGTTGCCCAGCATGTGAATTTTTTTAAAAAAATAATTTTTATTCAGCATTTACATCTTTAACATCCTTGTTACATTTTTACAGCTTTCCGATACCGGCATCTTTGATAATGTCTATTTTATCTTTTAACCAACTATATACACGTACATTTTATATATTACTTACTAATTTCTATATTCACTACAATTTATACCTATCTGTTACACAATAATTATTTTGCTCCTCTCTAATATCCTCTCTTACGTTTATACATTTATAAACATGTGAATTTTGATCACACGACCATGGGAATGCTGAAATGGTTGTAAAGTGAAAAATGGTCATAAGTCACGTTTTCCAGTGCCATTGTAACTTTGAGTGGTCACTGGTCACTAAATGAACTGTTGTAAGTTGAGGACTACCTCTATTTGTTTAAGAAGAAACCAGGGTCCATGATGGGCCATGAAATAGACCAAATCAGAGGCAGCTGCTGCTGCAAAAAAAATATCCCACTCCCATCTCATTTAAGGTTGCTGCTGTTTGGAAGTCAAAGCAATTCCGTGTTTAGTGGAAGAAATATCCTGAAAGAAAAACATTGGAGAATTTTTCTGTTTATATATGCATTTGGAATCTGCTCTTCAGACTAAACATGTTTGCCAGCCAACATTTTAAACCGCCTGAAACTGGTTTAAATTGGTTCATAGCGTTATACACAAACAGAAGGGCTGGGCTTGCCCAAGATGTTAAACTTCACTGAAATGAGGTTGCTCATTTGGGGTTGTGGGAACTAACTCAGCCATCATCTTAGTATGTTGTGAGAACCAGATCATCGGCCTTACATCCATCCTTACTAGGGTGCCTAGGTTAGGACACATGAAGCCAAGAATTGTGGGGCTTTTTTAGTTTAGTAAACTGTTTTAATTAGGGTGAGTGGGAGGGAAGGAAGGAAGGAAGGAAGGAAGGAAGGAAGGAAGGAAGGAAGGAAGGAAGGAAAGAAAAAAGAACAAAAAAGAATGAATGAGAGAAAGAAAGAATATCCAACAACCAAAAAATCATTTTCTTGTAACAGCAAAAGAGGAGAAATAGAGGGAAGGAGGAGGGAGGGAGGGAGGGAGGGAGGGAGGAAGGAAGGAAGGAAGGAAGGAAGGAAGGAAAGAAGGGAGGAAGGAAGGAAGGAAGGAAGAAAGAAAGAAAGAAAGAAATCCAACAACAACAACGAAATCATTTTCTTGTAACAGCAGAAGAAGAGAAATGGAGGGAAGGAGGAGGGAGGAAGGAAGGAAGGAAGGAAGAATATCCAACAACCAAAAAATCATTTTCTTGTAACAACAAAAGAGGAGAAATAGAGGGAAGGAGGAGGGAGGGAGGGAGGGAGGGAGGGAGGGAGGAAGGAAGGAAGGAAGGAAGGAAGGAAGAATGAAAGAAAGAAAGAAAGAAAGAAAGAAAGAAAGAAAGAAAGAAAGAAAGAAAGAAAGAAATCCAACAACAACAACGAAATCATTTTCTTGTAACAGCAGAAGAAGAGAAATGGAGGGAAGGAGGAGGGAGGAAGGAAGGAAGGAAGGAAGAATATCCAACAACCAAAAAATCATTTTCTTGTAACAACAAAAGAGGAGAAATAGAGGGAAGGAGGAGGGAGGGAGGAAGGAAGGAAGGAAGGAAGGAAGGAAGGAAGGAAGAAAGAATGAAAGAAAGAAAGAAAGAAAGAAAGAAAGAAAGAAATCCAACAACAACAACGAAATCATTTTCTTGTAACAGCAGAAGAAGAGAAATGGAGGGAAGGAGGAGGGAGGGAGGGAGGAAGGAAGGAAGGAAGGAAGGAAGGAAGGAAAGAAAGAAAGAAAGAAAGAAAGAAAGAAAGAAAGAAAGAAAAAGAGAAAGAAAGAAAGAAGAGAGGGGCAAGGAAAGGAGGATGAAAAGGAGGAAAGAGGGGAGAGAGAGGGAAGGAGAAAGAAAAAAAGAGGAAGAAAGAAAGAAAAGGAAAAAAAGAAAGAAAGAAAGAAAGAAAGAAAGAAAGAAATCCAACAACAAAATCATTTTCTTGTAACAGCAGAAAAAGAGAAATGGAGGGAAGGAGGGAGGAAGAGAGGGAGAAAGGAAGGAAGGAAGGAAGGAAGGAAGGAAGGAAAGAAAGAAAAAGAGAAAGAAAGAAAGAGGAGAAGGGAAGGAAAGGAGGATGAAAAGGAGGAAAGAGGGGAGAGAGAGGGAGGGAGAAAGAAAAAGAAAGAGAAAGAAAGAAAGAAAAAGAAAAAAAGAAAGAAAGAAAGAAAAAAATCCAACAACAAAATCATTTTCTTGTAACAGCAGAAGAAGAGAAATGGAGGGAGGGAGGGAGAAAGGAAGGAAGGAAAGAAGGAAGGAAGGAAGAGGAGAGGGGCAAGGTAAGGAGGACGAAAAGGAGAAAAGAGGGGAGAGAGAGGGAAGGAGAAAGAAAGAAAGAAAGAAAGAAAGAAAGAAAGAAAGAAAGAAAGAAAGAAAGAAAGAAAGAATCCAACAACTAAAAAATCCATTTCTTGTAACAGCAGAAGTGGGGGTGGGGGTTTATTCAAAGCGATTCAGAGCGCAATCTCTTTGAAACAGTTATTGTGTTTTCATGGCTTGCTTGGAAGGGGATGTAAAAAAATAAGCCTTCTTTTGTTTCTTAATTTCTTAGCAGTCACTTGCTTCTCAGCGGGGCGAGGACCTCCCACAGTAAATTGTTGCCTTGAGAATAGTGATTTAATCTCTCCACATCCTGAATGTCAAGTGACTCCGGCATTGCTCAGATCCAGCTGTTCAACATCTGTCGCTGTATGGGGGAGCCGAGGAAAGAAAGCAGGCAACATAAACCTTCCCACCCCTTTTGAACGGGCCTCATGACATTCCACAGAAGTCCCCACCTTTCTGCAAAAATGGGGCTCAGGAAATGGTGGGATTCAAATAATTTAACAAACGGTTCTCTGCCCTAATGACTGGCTGGGTGGGCGTGGCCATGGTGGGCGTGGCCAAGGGGTATGACAGGCAGCACTCGGCCTCCTCCCTGGGAGCAAAAATGAGACGCGGGGGGGAGGCGTGCTGCCTCCCCGCACCCGTTTTGGGCCTAGAGGCCTTTCTGCAGCCTCCTGGGAGTGAAAACGAGACGCGGGGGGGGCACACACACTGGACCCCATTT
Source organism: Pantherophis guttatus (assembly GCF_059756535.1). Lineage (NCBI taxonomy): Eukaryota > Metazoa > Chordata > Lepidosauria > Squamata > Colubridae > Pantherophis > Pantherophis guttatus. The sequence continues at coordinate 6,116,970 of NC_142069.1, read as the reverse complement.
TGGGCCTAGTAGACCTCCCTGCACTTACCTGGGAGCCAAAATGGGGTGTGTGGGGACTCCTGCAAGGGGCAAGGAGGGAAGGGGAGGGGCCAGCTAGCACTATAACTACCGGTTCGCCCAGTGGTGGATTGCCTCCGGTTCGGACCAGTTCGCAAGGACCGGTAGTAAAACCGGCGGGAGGCTCTGCCAAGTATTATTATCAAATTTACTTGCCACTCGTCTCATGATTGAAAGGCGACTTTGAACAACATCTGAGAAAGTTTGTTCTGTCTCTAAATGTAATTCCAGGAGAGACCTTTTCTCTTTCCGGCACAAAGGCAAACATCTACCAGATTCCTATCCTGGCTTGTCTAACAGAAGGTCATTCTCACTCGAACCATAAGTTTGAAGTTTATTAGATTTCTATACTGCTCTTCTCCCGAAGGACTCAGGGCGGTGTACAGCCATATTAAAACACATAGATTTATAAAATTTAAAACCAATTAAAATCGAATATATAAAATTTGGCCCGCGAATTAAAACACACATACACCCATTATAAAATATAAAACAACTCATGTCCCCCAACAACTTTCCTCATTTCCTCCTGAAATGGAACTCCTGCCCCAGGTTTAATTTCACCAACTCTTAGATTTCAGAAACGTTGCAATTCTGGTTGCCTGTTCACTTCCTCAAGTCCAACCAGCAGAATTATATTTATGGCAGACTTGACAAGGGCGTCCCGAGGAACCCAAACTGCTTTGAAGGAGAGGAAATTCGAAACACACGCAATCCTGAGCCCCATTAATCTGAATGGAAAATACACACTGGTACGTACTGTAAATGTTTCCCCAAGGGGAACTGTTGCAATATTTTTAGGATCAGACTCAATAATAATAATGAGAGTTAGAGGTTTAAATATATTTCTCTTTAATTATAATAGGCATTCTATATTCACTGAATATTCACAGATAGAAGCAAAGAAAATGGTGAAGGTGGCTCCTTATATATACAAAGGGTGGAGCCAAGAGTGGGAGTGGTGAATTATGAATACATTAAGAGTCAAAGAATAAGTTAACCCCTGATATCCCATATATACATTATTTACACATTAGGGAATAAGGCATTTACATCTGACAGGAACATTATAGAGCAGAGTGTTTTGCCTCAGCTACGGATCCCAAAGAACGCAGCACACACAAAGTCTGTACAAACCTTAGTTTACTAAAATAAAATCAGTATTTTTTTTCAAACAAAGGCTGTTAATTAAACTTTCTTAACAGCCTGCAAGAATCCAAAGAATAAATAATCTTAATCTTACTATGGTTGGCAGAAAACCCAGAAGCAATTTGCAAAGAACGAAGATCAAGATACGAAGGAGAGTGAACAAGTTGTTCCCTGCAAATTGCTTCAGTCGGTGTTCCTCCTTAAATAGGCTAAGGGAGTGGCCAATTAGCCCCAAGCTTTATTCTCGAGGAGACCTCCTCCTGAGGAGCCACTCCTGCCTTTTAACAGCTCTGCGCGCCTGTGCATCAAGAAGAGGCTCCTCCTCTTTGTCCTCTTCACTTATGAGAGCTTCTGGAGGTTCTGAAGGCCCTGGCTGAATCCCCGCATCTGGCACCACATCTTCTCCAGCCTCATTGTCTGACTCAAATGCCAGCTGCACAGGCTCCTGGCGCAGCACCACACCAGCCTCCTCGCTGTCCGAATCAGCCACCAGCCGCACAGGCTGTGTACGGGCCACAACACAGAGGAATGTAGGAGGAAAAGCTTAGCTTAAGAGCAAGGGAGATATTAGGTGTGAAGCTCAAGGCTGAAAGCATTCGTTTTGCTCTTTAAAACCCATCCTAACAAAAAGCTCCTCATCAACAGTCTCAGAAATATCTGAAAAATATGGCTTGAAGTTTAACACCTCAAAAACCAAGATCATGGTCGTCAGCAAACAACCCATTAATTCACCACTGATAAATTCGGAAGGAATACCATTAGAAAAAGTTGAAAAGATCACGTACCTCAGTTTTAATTGACATGAAAGCTGGGACATGATCGGTGAAGTAAAGACAAGGATAGAGAAAGCTCGAACAGCATTCTTCAAAATGAAAAAGGTTTTCTGCAGTCACAACATAAGCCTAAGACTGAAAATCAGGCTTGTCAGATGTTACATCTTTTCTATCCTGCTCTACGGAGTAGAGAGTTGGTTTCTGACAGAAAACCACTTGAAGAAACGAGAAACATTTGAAATGTGGATTGACAGGCGGCTGTTACGTATAAGCTGGGTTAACAAAATCACAAATGAGGAGGTGATAAGCCACCTGGTGTTGTGGCCCGTCAGCGGCCTGTGCAGATTGTACCTGATTCCGACAACGAGGAGGCTGGTATGGTGCTGCGCCAGCAGCCTACTGTAGGGCTTGATGAATGATGAAAACTCAGACTCAACCTTAGTTTAAACTGGAAAATTGTCAGCATCCTAGCCTAATGAATGAACCAGCCATCCATTGGCAAATTGGGATAAACAGCATTTACACACAATTTAAAGGAGAGGAAAGAAAGAAAGAAAGAAAGAAAGAAAGAAAGAAAGAAAGAAAGAAAGAGATGGAAAGAAAGAAAGAAAGAAAGAAAGAGATGGAAAGAAACAGAGATGGAAAGAAAGAAAGAAAGAGACAGAGATGGAAAGAAAGAAAGAAAGAAAGAAAGAAAAAAAGAAAGAAAGAAAGAAAGAAAGAAAGAGAAAAAAGAAAAGTTGTGGGTGCTTCATCATTGGATTTTTAAGAAGAGACTGGACAGTCACTTGTCTGAAATAGTAGAAGGACTTCTGCTTGAGCAGAGGGTTGGACTAGAAAATCTTGAAGGTCCCTTCCAGCTCTATTCTGATGGGAGGGAGGGAGGGAGGGACGGAGAAGGAAGGAAGGAAGGGAGGAAGGGAGGAAGGAAGGAAGGAAAGAAAGAAAGAAAGAAACCAACCAGAACACATCCCCACAGCAGCCAACATCCAGATAAGCAGGAATTAACACCAGACAAACAATCAAGCAGAAAACAATACTCTAATGAAGGAACTATCAAGGAGAAAATCACACTCCACTAACATCGGCAGAATAAGCTACCATATAAAAACATGGACCCCACATGCACTTGCACTGAAGATGTTACCTAATCAAGTAACGAAAGGTTCTGCAACTAAACAACCAAGTTTAGAGAGCACCAAGGACTTTTGTTATCTTTTATACTACAATTTCTTTCTGAAAGGGATGCTCCAAAGCTTGTGCTACCAACAGACTACCTTGTGCTGCCCTCTTGTGGCAAACGTCAGAATAACACCTGCACGATGCACACGTGCTTGAATATAACTCCAGAGTCAATAAATCGACGGCAAAAAAGAGCGAAGAGGGCCCCATAAGATTTATCATTTCTTTTTTCCTTGGCACAATAAAAGCCTTCCCCCACTTCCTTTTAATTCCAGAGAATCAATGTGGGCTACTGTTATTGTAAATCTTCCTCTACCATCCTGGGAAGTGTTTGCCGAATTGATCCTCTTTGGCTGAATAGGACAACAAGGAGATCTAGAAGACCCACTATTCAAATATGAAAGATCGAGGGACAAGATTTGGCCAATTCTCACGCCTCTGATGCATAATTCTTTTTAATAAGCAGCCTGATCCACAGGGAGGAGATCCTGTTAGGCAGCAGCAAAACAGATCATGCCCAAAGAGAAGAAAATAGGGGTAAAATCAGAGGTGAAATCCTCCCGGTTCGGACCAGATTGCCCGATCCAGTAGCAATGGCAGTGGGTGGTTCAGAGAACTGGTAGCAAAAATCCCTGCGGCCCCCCCCCCATGCCCAGCTGAGCCGCGCGATCATCAGAGGCTTTTTTTTTTTTACTTTTAAAAGCATTTTTTCTACAACCTCTTCAGCGAAAAAAAATGCTTTTAAAAGTAAAAAAAAAAAGCCTCTGATGATCACGCGGCTCAGCTGGGATTGTCAGAGGCTTTTAAAAGCATTTTTTTCTGCAACCTCTTCAGCCAAAGAGGTTGTAGAAAAAAAAATGCCTTTAAAAGCCTCTGGCGATCCCAGCTGAGTTGCCTGATCATCAGAGGCTTCTAAAAGCATTTTTTTTCTGCAACCTCTTAAGGTTGTAGAAAAAATGCTTTTAAAAGCAAAAAAAAAAAAAAAAGAGTTGGCCACACCCACCCAGTCACATTACACCCCCACCACCAAGCCACGCCCACAGAACCGGTAGCAACAAATTTTACATTTCACCACTGGGTAAAATGCAGTGGTGGGTTTCACATATTCTTGCCACCAGTTCGCCGCATGCATGCATGTCTTCCGTGCATGGGCCCAGCCTTCCAGAATGCCCTTTGCTCGCTCATGCGCCTTCAACGCATGCACCTAGCCTCAAAAACATTGCTAAATAGGACGGCATTATGCAGTGGCTGCTACCGATTCATCCGAACCGGTCTGAACCAGTTTTATACCACCTCTGGTAAAATGGGATAAAACATTAAGAGCAATGTGCAGTGGAATGATGAAAACTGCAGAAATCGGCATTACAGGAAATCCTTGAATTAAAACCGTTTCGTTTAGTGACCAAGTTACAATGGTACTGGGAAAAAAAGTGACTTACGACCGGTCCTTGCACTTATGACTGTCATACATATCATCCCTGTGGTCACGTGATCACAATTTGGGCATGTGACAGCCAGAATACATGTACAATGGTTGCCGCATCCAAATGTCATTGCCATTTGTGACCTTCCCAGGCAAACTACGTCAATAGGGGGAAACCAGATTCGCTTAATGAGTGCACGATTCTTTTAATAATGGCAGGGATTTGCTTGACAACACGGCAAAGGCGGTCGTAAAATTGGATGCAACTCATTTAACAACAGCCTTGCAATCCCTAGGCTGGCTGGGGAATTCTGGGAGTTGAAGTCCACCGGTCTTAAAGTTGCCAGGTTTGGAGACTCTTCGAGTCTAGATTAGAATAAGGGAGAAAACTTTTTTTTTTTTTACAGAATAATAACAGAGTTGGAAGGGACCTTGTAGACATCTAGTCCAACCCCCAGCCCAAGCAGAAGACCCTACACCATTTCTGACAGATGGCAGTCCAGTCTCTTCTTGAAAACCTCCAGTGATGAAGCTCCCACAACTTCCGAAGGCAACTTCTGTTCCATGGCTTGATTGTTCTCACTGTCAGAAAATTTCTCCTTATTTTCTAGGTTGAATCTCTCCTTGTTCAGTTTCCATCCATTCTTCCTTGTCTGGTCTTTGGGTGCCTTGGAAAATAGCTTGACCCCTTCCTCTCTGTGGCAGCCCCTCAAATATTGGAAGACTGCTATCCTATCTCCCCTGGTCCTTCCCCTGGTCCTTCTCTTCTCTAGACTAGCTATGCCCAGTTCCTGCAACCGTTCATCGTATGTTTTAGCCTCCAGTCCCCTCATCATCCTGGTTGCTCTTCTCTGCACTCTTTCTAGAGTCTCAACTCATGACTTTAGCCCAGGTCAAGCTAGAATAGCTCTGGGCTGTATTATCACCATGGCTGGAGAGCAAAATGAAGGCAACTTTCTCCACATGTGATGGCAAAGATTGTGTAAGTGGATGTCTGGGCCCCTGTTAAACCCTTCTTTATCTGCTCAGTGGATCTGTGAAGGTCTCTGAGTGCAGAAGGCACCGAGTAGGCGTGGGCACCATAAGCTTCCTTTCCTCCAGAAACCTCACGTGAGTGGGAGCTTCGTAGGAAGCGAAGCAAAATCTGTTCAGGTATTTTTTTCTAACCACAGACACCCACACAAGTCTCATCTTCCTAACTAGGGGAGGGGGCGAGGCGTCCTCCTGCTTCCTTGGCTGAGCTGATCTCCAGGCAGGGGACCCCATGCATAGGCATTTTAGTCTAGCTACCCAGGCTGACTTGGACCGCCTCTTAGGACATAGTATCATAGGGCTGGAAGGGAACTCAGAGGTCATCTACACCAACCCCTCTACTCAAGGCAGGAAACCTTATGTAGATAATCCTCGATTTACTAGCACAATGGAGCCCAAACTTTCTGTTGCTGTGTTTTGCCCTTTGCGTCCATTTTGAAAGCAGCAATAGGCCAATTCCTGAGTATTTGAGGGCTGCCACAAAGAGGAAGAGGTCAACCTCTTCTCTAAAGCACCTGAAGGCAGGACAAGAAGCAACAGATAGAAACTACTCAAGGAGAGAAGCAAGCTGGTACTAAGGAGGAATTTCCTAACAGTGAGAACAATTAATCAGTGGAATGACTTCATTCCAGAAGTTGTGGTTCATCACTGGAAAATTGTCAGCATCCTAGCCTAACGGATAAACCATCCATCCATAGGCACATAGAGATAAACCACATTTACACACAATTTAAAGGAGAGAAAAGGAAGGAAGGAAGGAAGGAAGGAAGGAAGGAAGGAAGGAAGGAAGGAAAGAGGGAGGGAGGGAGGGAGAGGGAAAGAAAGAAAGAGGGAGGGAGAGAGAAAGAAAGAGAGAAAGAAAGAAAGAAAGAAAGAAAGAAAGAAAGAAAGAAAGAAAGAGGGAGGGAGGGAGGAAGAAGGAAAGAAAGAAAGAGGGAGGGAGGGAAAGGAAGGAAGGAAGAAAGAAAGAAAGAAAGGAAAGAAAGAGGGAGGGAGAGGGAAAGAAAGAAAGAAAGAAAGAAAGAAAGAAAGAAAGAAAGAAAGAAAGAAAGAAAAAAAGAAAAAAGAGGGAGGGATGGAGAGGGAAAGAAAGAAAGAAAGAAAGAAAGAAAAGAAAGAAAGAAAGAAAGAAAGAAAGAAAGAAAGAAAGAAAGAAAGAAAGAAAGAAAAAGTTGTGGGTGCTTCATCACTGGAGGCTTTAAGAAGAGACTGGACAGCCACTATCTGGAATGGTACATGGTCTCCTGCTTGAGATGGGGTTAGACTAGAGGACCTCCAAGGTCCCTTCCAGCTCGATTCTGATCCTTGATTCATTGATTGAATAGTTGGAACACAGATAGTAGCTGTGGTGGTGTATAAAAAAAATCTGTCCAGCTGCACCCTTCGCAGGGAAGGTTTGCAAATATTGGCCAGCATTTGGGTGCTCTGGGATGAATAGATCCGCTTCTCCTTTTCATGAAACCCTTTGATATTTGAATGCGGTCCTTTTTCCTATTCCCATAAAGCAGGGATGGGAAACCTTGGCCCTTGTATGACTTGGGGACTTCAACTCCCAGAATTCTCAGCAGGATGGCTGGCTCAGGAATTCTGGGAGTTGAAGTCCCCAAGTCATAAAAGGGCCAAGGTCCCTTCCCCACCCTTGCCATAAAGGAACGGAGGTCTTTTGATCGCTACAAAACTGCATTGGAAAAGGACTGCGTTCTGCAAGGAATCTGGGCATGTGCACAGGAGTTGTTTGCAACATGAACCGTGGTGGCGCAGTGGTCAGAGTGCAGTACTGCAGGCTATTTCTGCTGACTGCCGGCTGCCTGCAATTTGGCAGTTCAAATCTCACCAGGCTCAAGGTTGACTCAGCCTTCCAAGGTGGGTAAAATGAGGACCCAGATTGTGAGGGGGGATAGGCTGACTCTGTAAACCGCTTAGAGAGGGCTGGAAAGCACTGTGAAGCGGTATATAAGTCTAAGGGCTATTTGGGGTAATGGTTAAGAGGCTGGCCTAGAAACTAGGAGAGGTGAATTCTAGTCCTGCTTTAGGCATGCAACCTGGGTGGGTGACTTTGGGCCAATCACCAGGAGATGGAGAGTTCTAGTTCAATCTTAGGCATGACAGCTGACCGGGTTAAAAATAAAATTATATAGGTGGGATAAAAATAGGAAGGAAGGAAGGAAGGAAGGAAGGAAGGAAGGAAGGAAGGAAGGAAGGAAGGAAGGGAATACCAAGCAAGTAGGTAAGAAAGAAAAAAGGCATTTTACCTGAAGCCTGAAATGCCGCACCAATGTTGTATATTTTTTTTACAACTTAAGCTACCATTAAAAATAATTAGGAGGTGAGCAAGGCTGGTTATTTTTATTTCAGTCTGTGATGCCAGCTGGGACTGGGCAATGGCAACCATCTGAACAAACAGACACACCAAAAACGTAGGATTTAGGATTTTTTTTTCCAATGAGAATTTCAGATTTTGCTTAATTTTAATTTTAGCTTCCCAACGATTCTATGGGGTAGGCTAGATTGAGACAGTAACTAGCTAGAAATATATCTTCCTGGATAATCTTCCTTCCTTCCTTTCTTCATCCCACCGTCCCTTCCTTCCCTTTCTCCTCCTTGTGCTTCTCCTTCCTTCTCTCCTTCTCCTTCCTTCTTTCTCCTTCACCAAGCATCCTTCCTTCCTTCCTTCCTTCCTTCTTTCTCCTTCTCCAAACCCCCTTCCTTCCTTCCTCTTCCCTTCCTTCCTCTCTCTTCCTTCCTCTTCCTCTTCCCTTCCTTCCTCTCTTTTCTTCCTTTCTTCCTCTTTCCTTCCTTCCTTTTTCTCTTCCTCTTTCTTTCCTTCCTCCCTTCCTCCCTTCCTTCCCTTTCTCCTCTTTGTCCTTCTCCTTCCTTCTCTCCTTCTCCTTCCTTCTTTCTCCTTCACCGAGCCCCCTTCCTTCCTTCCTTCCATCCTTCCTTCCTTCCTTCCTTCCTTCTCCTTCCTTCTTTCTCCTTCTCCAAACCCCCTTCCTTCCTCTTCCCTTCCTTCCTCTCTCTTCCTTCCTCTTCCTCTTCCCTTCCTTCCTCTCTTTTCTTCCTTTCTTCCTCTTTCCTTCCTTCCTCTTCCTTTCCTTCCTCCCTTCCTTCCCTTTCTCCTCTTTGTCCTTCTCCTTCCTTCTCTCCTTCTCCTTCCTTCTTTCTTCTTCACCGAGCCCCCTTCCTTCCTTCCTTCCTTCCTTCCTTCCTTCCTTCCTTCCATCCTTCCTTCCTTCCTTCTCCTTCCTTCTTTCTCCTTCTCCAAACCCCCTTCCTTCCTTCCTTCCTCTTCCTCTTCCCTTCCTTCCTCCTTTCCTTCCATCCTTCCTTCCATCCTTCCCTTCCTCCTCTTTGTCCTTCTCCTTCCTTCTTTCTCCTTCACCAAGCCCCCTTCCTTCCTTTCTTCTCCTTCTCCGAACCCCCTTCCTTCCTCTTCCTCTTCCTCTTCCTCTTCCTCTTTCCTTCCTTCCCCCCTTCCTTCTTTCCTTCCTCCCTTCGGGGGCCAGCCGGGATCACCCTCCGCTCCTCTGCAGCGCCGTCCCTGCCAGCGGAGGCGGCGACAGGAGCGAGGGGTTGCGGCGGGCGCGGGGGCGAGCGGCTGGGTTGGGTGACGGAGAGCAGCAGCTGCCGCCGCCGCCGCCGCAAGAGGAGCCGCTGGCCGGGGCCGCTGGGACTCGCTTGACCGAGGAGGAGCGGGCGAGGAGCAGAGCAGCTCGGCCGGGCAAAGGAGGAGGTAAGCGGGCAGAGCAGGACGGGGAAGTCCAGGGAACCCACCGAGCCAGGATGCTGCAAGCGCCCCGCGTGGAAACTCTCGCTTAGCGCTTTTCCACTCCGCGAGTCGGAGCCGCCGCTTGCTAAGGCTGCGCTGGTGGGCAGTTGCCCTTCTGTCCTCCCTCCAAGAAAAGAAAAGCCAGAGGAGCAAAGCTTGGAGGAGCTGGAGATCGGGAAGAACCGTCTCTCCCCCCCCCCTGCAAACCAGGTTAGAATCCGTTGGAATTAAGGTTTACTTCTTTAGCCTGGATCTGATCCAGTCCTGGATGGCTTGAAGCCCAGAGAAAAAGTTGCCAGCTTTTAAATCAGGGGTCCTTGGTGCCCTCTGAACTTGGTGGTTTTTCTAGCAGACCTTTGGTGACCCAGTTAGGTGATATCATCAGTGCTGGTAGGGAAGTGGAGTTTCTTCTCAGTTTATATTCTTCTTTTTTTTTTTAATTTTTAAAAACAACCTTTATTTTTTTTTAATATTTGATTATTAAATAAATTAAATTAAATTAATAAATTGAATTTGATTATGAAATACAAAAAGATAAACTAACACATCAGCCACATACATCGTAAAATATGAAACAAAGAAAGATACCAGAACAGCAAGAAAGAGAAACAAGAAAAAAGGGAGTGATGAAGCACCCACGATTTCTGGTGGTAGGCTGTTCCACTGGTTAATTGTCCTCGCTGTTGGGAAGGTTCTCCTTAATTTCAGGTTGCTTCTCTCCTTGATTCGTTTCCATCCGTTGTTTCATATCTTGCCTTCTGATGCTTTGCAAAATAAGTTGACCCCCCCCCTCCTCTTTGTAGCAGCCCCTCAAATACTGGGATATTGCTATCATGTCCCCCACTTAGTCCTTCTTTTATCTAAAGTGGCCCTACCCAAATCTTGCAACCGTTCTTCATATGTTTTAGCCTCCAGGCCTTTAATTATCTTAGTCGCTCTTTTCTTTTTAGTGGCTTTCCTCACTTGGGGATATGGCTTACTTCTTCATTGTTGGTCTGATGTTAATCTTGGAGTTAAATCTACTTTTACCTTGGTGGTAATTGCTGGTGGGGAAATGTTTTGGCCTTTTCGGATCCTTTTTGGCTTGTTGATTGCCTCTTTTGCATAATATATAGATATCGTTTATGTCTAACGTGTCTATTGATAGCTAATTCGTCAGAGTGCCAAGGCTTCTAGAAATCCCCAAGTGTTTTTAGACTTGGCTTGGTCTAGGATGGTCACAGTTTCCCAGCTGAAAACTATGGTGAAGTCTTCTGCATGTGTTGTGAAATTAAACGAGTTTTCATCCTGTTTTCTGATCGCTAGTTGGTGTTCGTGGATGCGTTCTTCTTCTTCTTTTTTTTAAATTTGATTTATATGCCGCCCTTCTCCGGAGACTCAGGGCGGCTTACAGTGCATTAAGCAATAGCCTTCATCCTTTTGTATATTTATACAAAGTCAGTTTATTGCCCCCACAAATTGGGTCCTCAATTTACCTACCTTAGAAAGGATGGAAGGCTAAGTCAACCTTGAGCCTGGCAAGATTCGAACTTACTTTAATTGCAGACAGCTGGTGTTAAATTACAGTGTCTTGTCTGCAGAGCTATCCAGGCTCAGTTCTACCAGCTTTTAAATCAGTCTGGGCTATGGTGCTTTTCGTCAGAGATGATTTCTTGAATTCTATCCATTTATTAGCTACCTCAAGCACGGAAGCTACTGTTTTTTTGGTGTTCCAGGAAGTTGGCAACCTTCCTTGGATGACGTTCCAGGCTGGGAAATTTTGTCAGGATCCTCACTGTAAGAGAGAAAGGAGTTTTTGGGGCGAGATGAAGGAAATGAGGCGCATTTTTGATCATCTTCGGTTATAAATGTCGATTCACAAGAAATGAATGGACGGGAGCCCCTTGTTATTGTAATGGCTGGTGGAGAGTTTAAAAATCTTTACTGATCTCTTTTATGGTCCCTTACTGATCTCCTTAATGGTGTTGGAAGAGTTATCCTCCTGGGTTTAGCTCCAAGTGGGGAAAAAGACACTGGAAACATGGAGACTGCTTGGAAAGATGGTTTAATGGTGGACAGGATCACATGGTTTGAGTTCCTGAACAGAAAAGTGGGGGAGATGCTGAGAGTCCCTGGGTTTTATGCCCTCTCTGAGCTTTGAACTTCCTGGGGCCCAGAAAGAGTATTCTGATTGGTTGTCAGACTCCCAGGGGGTGGGGGTCTTAGCTAGCCTTGCTGGCTGATGTAATCTTCCCAGGTGCCATGTGGTGAGTTTCTGTTGCTAGATGGGTCCTATTGTGTTGCAGATGATGGTCCATTGACAAAGGTGGGGGGAATGAGTGAGCTTGGCTGAAAAAAGGGGGGGGCAGGAAGCTGCTTTGTCTTTAAAACATGTTTCTCCATTTCTCATCCAGGGAAATAAATTCTGCCTTTTTAATATTTCCTAAAATATTTCATTCTTCTAGGAGAGGGGTGGGTGCTAACTTCCTACAATGGTCTCCTGCTTTAGCACAGGGTTGGACTAGAAGACCTCCAAGGTCCCTTTACAGCTCTGTTACGATCAGGGGTGAAATGCTCCCGGTTCGGACCAGATCGCCCGATCCGATAGCGATGGAGACGGGTGGTTTGGAGAACCAGTAGCAAAAATCCCTGCCCCCCCCCCGCCCCCCATGCCCAGCTGAGCTGCACAATCATCAGAGGCTTTTTTCTTTAATTTTTAAAAGCATTTTTTCTACAACCTCCTTTTTTTCTTTTAAATGCCTCTGACGATCCCAGCTGAGTTGCCTAATCAGTAGAGTCTTTTTTTTTCTTTTAAATGCCTCTGATGATCCAAGATGAGTTGCCTAATCTTTTTTTTTTCTTTTAAATGCCTCTGACGATCCAAGCTGAGTTGCCTAATCAGTAGAGTCTTTTTTCTTTTAAATGCCTCTGACGATCCAAGCTGAGTTGCCTAATCAGTAGAGTCTTTTTTCTTTTAAATGCCTCTGACGATCCCAGCTGAGTTGCCTGATCGGCAGAGGCATTTAAAAGAAAAAAAGCCTCTGCCGATCAGGCAACTCAGCTGGGATCGTCAGAGCCTTTTGAAAGTATTTTTTACAACCTCTTTGCCGAAGAGGTTGTAGAAAAAATGGTTTTAAAAGTAAAAAAAAAAAAATTGGCCGCGCCCACCCAGTCACATTACGCCCCCCCCAAGCCACACCCACAGAACCGGTAATAACAAATTTTAGATTTCACCACCGGTTACGATTGATTGAGAATGAAGAGATTAGCCATGGGGACAAATGCCAAGACCCCTGATCTAGGCTGAGTTCACCCATTAAAACTAGACTAGCCACGATTGAATTGCTCAGCTGGGGTATCGGCGCGATGTAAGTGAACATGCTGTGGTTTTCTTTTGCAATTTGTGTTGACCACACCATCACACTCACCCCTTACAGAGTGTGTGTCTTTGGGCCTCATGTGAACAACTCCGGTGTCCTGTTAACCTGGATCTCAGATGAAGCTTGTGGTGACAAAGCTGTGAAATACCATTCGGTATTTATGGATGAATTTGGGTACCAAGTTCTGGTGGCCAATGTTTGTAGGATGTCAGGACTGGATTTTTGCAGGACTGCTGACACCCTAGTCTTTTTCCTACCCAATTAAATGAAGAAAAGCAGATTTTCTTCCTTCTTTTAAGAGCTCTTGGGTGGTGGGGAGAGAGACACCTCAACAGTTGCCCCCAGCAAAAAAATTCAGCTTGCTTCAACTTGCAATAAATCTGATTACTTCAACAGCTTTTGGGGGAAAAATAGAGGGATTTTTTTTACTGTGTAGGAGAATATGATTATAGGCCGTCCTTCACTTAAGATCACAACTGAGCTCAACATTTCTGTTACTAAGCAAGACAGTGAAGTGAATTTTGCTCCTTTCTTCCACAGTTGTGTTAAGTGAATCGCCGCAGTTATTTCATTAGTAACGCGGTTGTTAAGAGAATCTGGATTCCCCGTTGACTTCGCTTGTCAAAAGGACGCAACAGGGGATCACATGATCCCAGGAGACTGCAACCGTCATAATTATGAGTCAGTTGCCATGTGTCTGAATATTGATCACGTGAGCATGGGGATGCTGCAACGGTCATAAGTGTGGAAAAAAAATCATAAGTCACTTGTTTCCAGTACTGTGGTAACTTCTAAACCAATGATTGTAAATTGAGGGCTACCTGTAGATGATTTTTTAATGGTTCCTTATAGTTTTGTTTTTTTTAGTGCTTGGTTATTTATTTTTATTTTATTTATTTATTATTTAAATTTCTATACCGCCCTTCTCCTTTCGGACTCAGGATGGTGAACAGCCAAAAATAAAACATTTGTACACAAAAGTTAAAATAGTTTTAAAATAATTAAATAAAGTTTGGCCCATAATTTATTTCTCCAAAGTTGCTCTTAGTCCTGTTTACACAGGGACAGAGTGTAAGCTGCACAAAGCAGGTTACGATTGAAGTGGCCTCAAAAATTTAAGTACGTGACTAATAAATAATCCATCTGGTCGAACAAAGTTTTTCATTTGTGGCAGTTAAAGAAATCAGTTAAATTAGACTTGCAAATGTGTTTGGGGCATGTCATTATGCCCTGATACAAATGAAAACAGATGGAAAAAAGAGATGCATACAGCTTTACGACCAAAATTGAGCCCAAAATTTCTGCGGTTAAGTGAGACATTTTTAAAGTGACTCCCCCCCCATTTGACAGCCTTTTCTTGCCACCGTTGCTAAGTGAATCACTGCAGTTAATAAGTTAATAACCTGAAGATGGGGGAAGAGTTTTGAGGAGAACAGACAGAATCGTCCCTTTGAAATAATTCAGCGGCTGAATGATTTGTCAAAGTAGAAAAAGGCATTTTTCCGCTGTCGCAGAGCTCAGTTACAAACCGTAACGGGTTAAAGTTACAAGAGAGTTGGTTTTAGCTGAGGTTTTAGCTGAGGTAAAAAAAATCTCGATAAAGCTGGCTTAATGCCGGAATTTGGGAAATTTAGGGCCCTTCATCGCTGGGGGAGGGGAAAATTTTTCTTTAGAGTACGTATTTCCCCGTTGCAACAGGGAATCCATCTTTAGGAGCTGTGCAGGTGTGCAATTTTGCTAAAATATCACATAGGGTGGTACAAACCTGTTAGGCCTCCCTGTTAGATGTGTAGCCGTCAGACATTGCAGCCGTATCAAATTTGGCCAATGGAAATCAAAATTAGAGAAACTGCCTATTGTTGGTGGTAGGGAAAAGATTTGATGGGTGTGGGAAGTGTGTTTTTGTTGAATCTGAGAGTGTGATGAGGCAGACAGATGGCAAATGGAATACCATTAAAAATGGTATTCGTCAAATATGAGCAAGCCAATTTGGTCTATGCAGGGGTCAGCAATCTGTGGCTCTGGAGCCGCATGTGGCTCTTTCACCCCTCTGCTGCGGCTCCCTGTCACTCAAAATATGCGTCACAACCGCCAATGTGCGACACCCGCCGGCATGCGATTTATTGAGCTTTTCAACCCCCTCCCCATGGATAAATCCAAGAAAATAAAAGTTTCAGAAGAAAACAGAACGATTAATTCAACTACATATGCTAGTTTTGTGGCTGCTCAAGAAGTAGGCACCGGAAGGGTTTTGTGGCTCCCGGTGTTTTCTTTTCTGTGGGAAATGGGTCCCAATGGTTCTTTGAGTGTTTAAGGTTGCATCTGAGTGTTTAAGGCACCAGACTAGAAAGCAGGAGACTGTGAGTTCTAATCCTGCCTTAGGCACGAAAGCCAACTGGGTGACTTTGGGCCAATCACCAGGAGATCTAGTGAATTCTGGGAGTTGAAGTTCAACCCATCTTAAAGCTGATAAGATTGAGAAAAACTGCAGTAAGGTAAATATTTAGTGTAATTTCATTCAGCAGGACTGATTGGCTAGGATGTCACTCAATCATTGAAGATACATGATTGACTACTACACAGGGTAATGTAAATGAAGCGGGCTCTGATAGATGACCACTGGATAACTTTCTATTCACTCTACTCTAAAAAGCAATGCATCCGGTTGGAAAAAGTACGAACTCAGCCAAAATCCTTTTGGTTCCTCTAGGAGGCCTCTAAGTTGTCAGAAGAAAGGAACATTCTAATGACATACAGCTTAAGGGTTGGTTAGGTCAAGGGGATCCACATGAGTTAAAAGTTGTCTATCGTCAGAAGATGATTTGAGTCTATGCTTCAGTAATCTACAAAAAGAATTATAACTGTTTTGCAAAGAAACTCAGTAATTAGGAAATGTCAATTAAAAATGATAAATGTATATGACCATATGAATTGCTGAGTTAACAGAATCCTTTGTCTAGAAGGGTATAAAACCATTGTACCTAATTTCTGTCTTTGTTCAACGCTTCATGTACAGAGCCTTGAACCTATTGCGCAATATATAAAATTTGTCTCTGATTAATCTAAAAGTTGTGTTTGTCTTATTAAATCCACAACAAGGGCTCTGCTTTGGGACCATTTAAGTTTGTTGTAGACAGGAGTCAACCCAATGCCTGGGTTCCCACAATATATGGGAGAATAAATTACCCTATGCCATTTTAACCTGGTTAACCTGTTGTGTGAACCAAATCTCTAAGAAGGTTCATTGTCAAAAAAATGGTTGATTTCCTAACTTTTGGGGACCATATTGCAGAATTTGATAGGTCTTCTAAGACATAGTATTTTTATTTTATGCTGTCTGCAGGTTTAGTAGTAATAGCAATAGTAAAATTTCATTCAAGGAGCATTTGATGTATATGAACCATCTTGTAAATCCCAAGTCCCAAATAGATTGAAGGGAGTTGGGGGTTTTTTCCCTTTCGTTGTCTAGATTTTTGGCTTGCCTTCCAAAACTGCTTCCGTATTGCTCTGTGTCTGGTTGAAAATTCAATTTCGGTATAAGGTATTGACTCATAAAGATTTTCAGTCAGTGAGACATTTTTTTAAAAATGGAAGAGGACATTGTAATATTGCAAGATTAGACCTTCTGATTCATCTGGATGGGGGTCTTGTCTGTTTTTGTGTCTTTGTGTAGTGTGTGTGTGTGTCTGTCCCCTTTGAAATGTTGATCAGGCTGGCATCTTTCTCTTCTGCTCATTAAGTCTTGTACAGTCTTGTGAATTGTGTGAGGCCCCGGTGCTGAAAAAAGAGATCGGCTGAGTCTGTGGAAGTGGTTTCGCCAGGAAACGCCTTGTCAAAGTTCCAGGAAATTGAACTGTTTGAATAAAACAAGAGAGACAATTCTGGCAAGCAATGTGTTCTCTGGTTTTTGAAAAGTATAGGTGTAACTGATGGGGTTGTAAGAAACTGCTCAAAATACCAGCCAGTTCAGTAATTCTTTGTACCATTATTATTATCTTTTATTCATTAAACATGAAACACAGTCAACTGAACATTTAAAAATGTGTTACAAATACAATTGACTGGTGCTAATGGTTGATACAGGTTGCTGCCAGCCTCCTAGGTATCAACCAAGTACCTTCTTAAGATGTACGATGTTCCGAGTAGCGCAGTTTTTTGCAGTTCCGCTGGTGTTATTGCAGGAAGCTGCAATTTGTTGAAGTATCTTATAAAATTCTTGGACATGGTACCAAGTGCCCCGATGACAATGGGTATCACTGTTACATGTTTCATCCATAACCATGTAGTTTTGATGGCCAGGTCGCGATATTTCGTAATTTTTTTCCAGTTCTTTTTCTTCGACTCTGGCATCTCCTGATACAGCAATATCAATAAATTCTGCACTTTGGCCCTCGGTAACCGTGATATCTTTATTATTATTAGTAGTAGTAGTAGTAGTATGTAAAATATCAAAATACAATTGACAAATATGTCAATATATTCCCTGCTAGGCAGGGTGGATTTGATTTAAATCGAGTTGATTTAAATCACAATTTAAATCACTAGTAAAAAGGCTTGATTTAAATCAACTCGATTTAAATCATATTTTTTAAAGAGCAACTGTCATCTCTGCTACTCCTTTGACCCACTGTTGACTCACCGATAGTCCCAGTGTTGCAGAATATACAGCCTCATGCTACATAACTAAGCTCCATTTCATGCTGAATAAACTAAATTATTTATGTATCTTAAATAGAAAACTATCTTACGATAGATTTTTACCCCAAAAGTTTTTTATTAAAACAAATTCGATAAAAATAAAAAAAAATCCGATTTAAATCAAAAAAATCCAATTTAAATCAAAAAAATCTGATTTTTTTGATTTTTTTTTTTAAAAAAATCATTGATTTTTATCCACCCTGCTGCTAGGTATGGAATCCAAACTGAAGCCTCTATCAATAGAAGAGAATATTTGTAATAAAAAATCCCTTCCTTGTACCGCTACAAAGCCACTCCCCCAAATCCCAAAAGTATTTTTTTTAAAAGTAGATTTTCAAATGAATATCGTTTCAAAATAGATCCTTTAGAGAAATATTTCTTAACCTTGAGAACTTTTAAGATGTCCGGATTTCTAGAATTGCCCAGCCAGCATGTTGAGAATTTCAGATATCAGGAAAATTCATTCTTGTGGGTCCATTCCAAAGAATAAAAAAAGTGAGATCAAATTTCACCTTCAAATGCAAATTAAATACGTTTCTCACACAGATTTCCCCTGGAAGATATTGGAGGTGTAAAAGTAGATTAAAAATGGATTGTGAAAGAAACTGGGTAGAATTACCTGCTTTATTTACTAAATGCATGCCTTTTTTTTTAAAAAAAAATAGTATTTTCTGTGATTAACCGGTCACATAATTTTGTGGGCTTTATTCTTTGAGACTACAGCTTGCCCCAAAGTCAGGGATCTGCTGAAGAATTGGAGGGAAGGAGTGATAAGGTGAATAAAATTTAAACAGATAAAAATAGGCTGAAGAAAAATTGGAGGGGGAACTCTGCCTCACTACAACTATAGACCTGTTGTTCCCCTCATGAATAATTACTTAATATTACTTACTTCATTACTCATTATTATATGAACTTTAAGATGTGTGGACTTCAACTCCCAGGATTCCCCAGCCAGGAATTCTGGGAGTTGGAGTCCATACATCTTAAAGTTGCTAAGGTTGAAAAACCCTGAGCTGGGAGCTACAAAAGACAGCTGTTTTTGTGCAAATTTGTTTAGATTATTCTCTTTTAATTAAATTTATTTCCAAACTTGTAAACTGATTAAAAAAAAAACGTTACCCATTTAATGATTGAGGACTTTCAGTAACCAAAGCATGTATGGGTAGTCCTCACCTTGCAATCGAAATTGAGGCCAAATTTACTGTTGCTAAGTGAAACACTTCTTAAGTGACCTCAAAGGTGCTTTTTCCAGGAGGCAGCTGGACTTTCTGGTTTTTCTTTGACGATGTTTCGCTTCTCATCCAAGGAGCTTCTTCAGCTCTGAAACTTTGTTAATTTGTTAACTGACTTTTGCCCCATTTTACGACCTTTCTTACCACAGTTGTTAAGTGAATCACTGCAGTTGTTAAGTGAGTCACACAGGTTGTTAAGAGAATCTGGTTTACCGCATTGGCTTTGCTCATCAGAAGGTCACAAAAAGAATCATGTGATCCTGGGACACTGCAACAATCCTAAATATGAGTCAGACATTTGCCAAACATCTGAATTTTGATCATGTGACCATGGGGATACTCCAAGGGTCATAAGTGTGAAAAACAGTCATAAGTCACTTTTTTCAGAGCTGTTGTAACTTCGAAAGGTCACTAAACGAACAGTTGTATGTCAAAGACTTGAAGCAAGTTGCAGACTGTTGTGGCCCGTCAGTGGCCTGTGCGGATTGTAGCTGACTCTAACAGCAAGGAGGCTGGTGTGGTGTTGCGCCAGCAGCCTGTGCAGCTGGCACTCGAGTCGGACAGTGAGGAGGCTGGAGAAGATGTGGTGCCAAAGGCAGGGATTCAGCCAGGGCCTTCATAACCTCCAGAAGTTCCCATAAGTGAAGAGGACGAAGAGGAGGAGCCTCTTCTCGATGCACGGGTGCGCAGAGCTGCCAAAAGGCAGGAGTGGCTCCTCAGGAGGAGTCTCCTCAAGAGTAAGGCTTGGGGCTAATTGGCCACTCCATTTAAGGAGGAATGCCGACTGAAAATTTGTAGGGAACAACTTTAGTTCACTCTACTTTGCGTCTGGATTCTCTGCAAATTGTTACTGGGCTTTCTGCCAACCTTAGTAAGATTGTGATTACTTTATCTTTGTTTTCTTGTAGGCTGTTAAGAAAGTTTATTAACAGCCTTTGTTTTGAAAAAGACTGAGTTATTTTAGTAAATTAAGTTTTGTACAAACTTTGTGTGTGCTCTATTCTTTGGGGTCCGTAGCTGGGGCAGAACAGAGAGGGATTCTTGCTCACTCACAAGCTGCCAGCAATTACTCCATCAGTTAATACTTAAGGAGTCCATGGGTACCTGCTTGAGCCGGGGGTTGGACTAGAAGACCTCCAAGGTCCCTTCCAACTCTTGTTATTCTGTTATTCTGCTTCCTCTTTGTTCTTAGTAATACTGAGATTTAGAGGATTTGTTTTTCTGCCTCCTAAACAGCTTGCATCAGCTACTTGCAAATCTGCATTAGTGACAAACTTCAAAGAGAGACCATTGAAAACGAAAGGGAGCGTATCTTGTTTTTTTAAAATTTGGAGGCTGCCCGACTCCCTTTTTAAAATATATTTTTTTCCTTTTCTTCTTTAACTTGGGTAGCTGGATAGCCATTTCCCCCTAATTCTAGAACAGGGATCTTCCCTATTTTAAAGCTGGGAGTGTGTTGGTGAGGTGTTTTTTTTTTTTAAAGGTAGGAGATTATTAATGCAAAGTCACAAAAATGTTTCAGAAGAACCCATGACTTTAAGGCCATAATGCTTGAGTTAGCTTTTCCTTTTGCACCAGCCCAAATTCCCATGGAAGGAAAGCAGGATGGCTTGTTTACAATCCTGTGCTAAAACATACCAACATTATCCAGCCTTGTGGCTTCCAAATGTGTTGAATGCCATTCCATAATCCCCAGCCAAACACCAGCTGTGGATGATACCAAATTAGCAGACCCAATCATCCAGTTTCATGGTTATATGTATGATTGTAATGTAGGTGGGTACTATTTCAGATTGATGCTGACCTGTTCAGAGGGAGGGAGGGAGGGAGGGAGGGAAGGAGGGAGGGAGGGAGGGAGGGAAGGAAGGAAGGAAGGAAGGAAGGAAGGAAGGAAGGAAGGAAGGAAGGAAGGAAGGAAGGAAGGATAGAAAGATAGGGAATGGAGAGGGAGGGAAGAAAGGAAGAAGACAGAGAAATAGTGGGAGGGAGGGAAGAAAGGAAAGTGAGAAGGAAGGAAGGAGGGAAGGAAGGAGAGGAAAGGGAGGGAAGGAAGGACAGAAAGGAAAAGGGAGGGAAAGAAGGAAAGAAAGATAGGGAATAGAGAGGGAGAGAAGAAAGGAAGAAGACAGAGAAAGGGGCTGAGAGGAGGGAGGGAGGAAACAAAGAGGGAGGGAGGGAAGATGGGAAGGAAGGAAGGAAGGAGAAAGAGGGAACAGAGGAAGGGATGGAAAGAAGGATGGAAGAAAGTAAGGAAGGAGAGAGGAAACAGAAAGAAGGAAAGAGAGAGAAAGAGGGAGAAAAAATGGAAGGAGAGGCCGAGGAAGGAAGGAGAGAGAGGGAGGAAGGCAGGGAAGGAAAAAGCTATCAAAACCCAAAAATAGAAAGTGAGAAATAGAGAGGGAAGGAAGGAAAGATGAAGAATGGAGGAAGGAAGAGAGAGAGACACAGAGAAAGGAAAAAAGAAAAGAGAAAAACAAAAATGAAAAAGAAAGAGAGAGAGAAAGAAAGAAAGAAAGAAAGAACTGCAGGAGTATTTACTTTCTTGAATGAAGAGGTAGATTATAGAGTTTCAGTTTTGAAACTTGGCACAAGGCCAGAGCATCCCAGCAAGGCTGATCAGGCTTATAAAAAGACAAAGTCATACAAAGAGGGGGGGCGCCTGGAGGGAACCAGGATGCTCAGTCTGGAGAAGGGAACCTGGGAAGACGGAGCGTGGGTGCCTGAAAAGTTTCCGCATGAAGAACGAGAAGGCATTTCCTGGACTTTGGTGGCTTTTCCAAAGGGGCTGCCATAAAGGAAGAAAAGTCTGGCTCCTGCCCCCATTACAATCCAGTTTCCCACGCCCACAAGAGAACTAGAATTCCCAAACAGAAGGCTAGGATTCCTCTTGACACCCACGCATTTAGTTATCCCAGCTTTTGAGATGCAGATCTTTCCACCCGAAAAGAATTGCAGCCGACACCAGCATTTCTCAAGCAATTTTAAGCCGGGTGGACGTCAACTCCCAGAATTCCCCAGCCGGTGTAGCTACTTCTATGTTTCGCAGTCAGTATGTCTATGGCAATTCTCAGTCCTCCAGGTCGTGGTTGTCGCAAAGATGCATTTTTTCAAGAGGCAACTGGACTTTCTGGTTTTTCTTTGAAGACGTTTCGCTTCTCAGCCAAGAAGCTTCTTCAGCTCTAACTGGATGATGGGGAATGGAAGGATTTATACCCCTTGCAGACAAGCCACTCCTTTGAAGATGACAAAGTCCATATTTTGGACAGAGAGGATCGCTGGTTTGACGGAGGGGGTTAAAGAGGCCATCTACCCTGTTTCCCCGAAAATAAGACCCACCCGGAAAATAAGTCCTAGCATCAGGGATGGGTTCTAATTTTTTTTACTACAGTTCTGTGGGTGTGGCTTATTTTGTGGGTGTGGCTTGATGGTCATGTGACAATTCTTTAGGATTTAGCAGAGGTACTGGTCTACCAGGCTTTTAACTGCTTGCAGAGCTGTACCGATCTACCCATTTATTTTTTGCAGGCACTGGTCTACGCATTTATTTTTGCAGGCACTGATCTACTCATGTATTTTTGCAGGCACTGATCTACTCATGTATTTTTGCAGCCACTGGTCTACCCATGTATTTTTGCAGGCACCGGTCTACTCATTTGTTTGCTTTTAACACTGATCAGCTGTAGGGCGGCCCTTTGAAGCCCGGCGGCAAGAGTTTAAACAGTTTTTTTCCCTCTAGCCATCAGCTGGGACTCAGGAGGCAGCAATAGATTGGGGGTGGGGCCAAATAAAAGGTAAGAATAACGCGGGGGGGTGGGGGGGTGCGGAGGCCGGGGGGACAGAACCGGTTTGGTGATGTCATATCGGCTCGGGAGAACCGGGCCAAACCGGGAGGAACCCACCACTGGCTAGCATGATTTTTCAGGATGCTCGTAATATAAGCCCTACCCCAAAAATAAGCCCCAGTTAAGATTGTCAGCAGATGGAGGCGTTTAGTACTGTATTTCCCCCAAAATAAGACCTAACCGGAAAATAAGCCCTAATGCGTGTTTTGGTGCAAAACTTAATATAAGACCCGGTTTTATTTTCGGGGAAACACAGTATGACAAAATTTACCAACCCTCTCCCAACAGATGGGGAGGGATATGTCATCATCTATCTCCATCATCTATTTCCAATCTACAACACAGTCCTTCTAACAGTTCCAAGCAGGCTCCACACTCATTTGCACCACTCGGGTGATCCTGATGACACAGATAAATCTCCAGGTGACTTTTAACAACCCACTATCTGAATGCAAATGTCCACCTGTCTGCAAGGAGTATAAATCCTTCCATTCCCCACCATCCAGTCAGAGCTGAAGAAGCTTCTTGGATGAGAAGCGAAAAGCCTTCAATGAAAAAAACCAGAAAGTCCAGTTGCCTTCTGAAAAAATGCCCCTTTCGGACAGAGTCCGAAGAGCCTTGGTAGTACAATGGTTTAAAGCACCCTGTTATTAACACAGCTGCCAGCAATTACAGCAGGTTCGAATCTTACCAGGCTCAAGGTTGACTCAGCCTTCCATCCTTTCTAAGGTAGGTGAAATGAGGACCCAGTTTGTGGGGGCAATAAGTTGATTTTGTATAGATATACAAAAGTATGAAGGCTATTGCTTAATGCATTGTAAGCCGCCCTGAGTCTCCGGAGAAGGGCGGCATATAAATCGAACCAAATAAATAAATAAATAAATAAATAAATAAATAAATAAATAAATAAAATCCTGATTCTAGGGAGCCAACAGATGCTCCCCCAGGGCTGCAGGACTCTGCAAAACAATGCCATTCTGCAAAACCTAGCTTGTTGGCCAAAGAAAGGTGGTTTAAACAAACCCAGTTTTAAAAGACAGCGCTCCGAAAAGCCCGACAGACGCCGAGAGTTTTCCAGCCCTTTCAATTGTCCGAGCCGCACCTATTCCCAAGGTGTGAACATGAGATCCAGTGTACGAAACCAGAGACGTTGGCCTTAGCTAAAGTTGCTTTTAATTGTAGGAAGTACAGCTTATTTTCCACGAAGAACACCAGCACCAAGACTTCTAAGCTCTCTTGTTAAAAAAAAAAAGAAAAAGATAGAGGGTTGTAAGATCTGAAAATGCTGGGGAAAGTTTTCTTGTTCTATAAGCCTTAAACCCCAAGAAGACATGGGGGTGAAGATTATCCTTGTCATTATATACAGTGGTGGCCAAAATTGTGGAAACCTTTTGGGAAAAGTGTATTTTTGAGGTTTGATGGCTAACAACACCACTTTTTTTTTGGAGTTTCAAGATAATCCTATTCCACTGCTGGAATGGCCTGGGAATAGACCAGACCTTAACCCAATGGAAAATCTATGGAGCCAAATAAAGAAACTTGTTAGTCAGAAGCAACCCAGCAATAAAACTCAGTTAATAGAAGCCATCATTCAATCTTGGTTTCACATTAGAACAGCTGCAGAACTAAAAGACTTAGCTCACTCCATGGGAAGACATCGTAAGGCCGTAATTCATACTAAAGGTTACCCAACTAAGTATTAACTAACATGGGGATAATTTTTGTATATCTCGTTTTTTCTATGGTGATCATTTTTGTATATCTCGCTTTTTCCATGTGTTTCACTTTTCTTCTTTATACGGTAAGTATTCTAATAGCAAATCCTTCATAAAAGTTATTGCATGACATTCTTGATTCAATTACCTTTCCATTGATATATAATTTTATGGTACTACTACTCCCCAAAAAAGTGGTGTTATTAGCTCGTTTTAGAAAATACACTTTTCCCAAAAGGTTTCCACAATTTTGGCCACTACTGTAGGTAGTCCTCGATTTAGGGACTGGTCGAAGTTACAACAACACTGAAAAAAAAAGTGATTGATGACTGTTTTTCAACCTTATGACCATTGCAAGCGTCCGTGTGGCAACGTGATCAAAATTCGGGCACTTGGCAATTGGTTCCTACCGTACTTATGACGGTTGCAGTGTTGTGGGGTCATGCGATCCCCTTTTTCGGATGATGACAGATGGGATACAGATGATCAGTGGATTTTTCCTCTAGAAAAACAGCTTCGGGTCAGTAAATATACCTGAGGCCCACTTATTTAACGACAGCAGAAAAATCCCAGAATTAAGGAGAAATTTCGTGAAAATGAGAACAGTGGTATGAGTTGCCTTCCGAAATGGTGGGTTCTTAAGGAGAGACTGGACAGCCATTTGTCTAAAATGATATAGACTGATAGCATGATAGCAGTCTTCCAATATTGGAGGGGCTGCCACAGAGAGGAGGAAGGGGGTCAAGCTCTTTTCCAAACCACCTGAAAACCAGACAAGGAATAATGGATGGAAACTGACCAAGGAGAGATTCAACCTGGAAATAAGGAGAAACTTCCTCTTTTTTTTTTTAAAAAAAAAAGTTTTTTATTTTTATTTCTCATAAACACATTTACATGTACAGTCATTTAAATCATTTTTCATTCCTCTTTTCTTTTAACTTTCATTTTTCATTTTTACTTTTTCGGGGCTGCTCTTTTACCCTTTACCTTTACTCCAACCTTTCTTCTTCTCCTCCCCTTCTCTTCCTTCCTGTTTCTCCTCCTACTTCCTTCGTTCTTCCTCTCCTTCTCTTTCCTACTTCTCCTTCTCTTCCCCCACTCCTTTCTTCTTCCCCCCTTCTAACCTTCTCCTCTGCTCCTCTTTCCCCTCCCTTTTCTTCCTCTCCTTTTCCCTTTTTTCTTAAGGAGAAACTTCCCGACAGTGAGGATAATTAGCCAGTGGAACAGAAGTTGCCTTTGGAAGTTGTGGGAGCTTCATCACTGGAGGCTTTCAAGAAGAGACTGGACTGCCATCTGTCTGAAATGGTGTAGGGTCTCCTGCTTGGGGTGGGGGTTGGACTGGACTGGACTGAACTGGACTAGAGTAGAGTAGAGTAGAGTAGGATAGGATAGGATAGGATAGGATAGGATAGGATAGGATAGGATAGGATAGGATAGAATAGAAAATAGAATGGGATGGGATGGGATGGGATGGGATGGAATGGAATGGAATGGAATAGAAAATAGAGTGGGATAGGATAGGATAGGATAGGATAGGATAGGATAGGATAGGATAGGATAGGATAGGATAGGATAGGATAGAAAATAGAATGGGATAGGATAAGATAGGATAGAATAGAATAGAATAGAATAGAATAGAATAGAATAGAATAGAATAGAATAGAATAGAATAGAATAGAATAGAAGAACAGAGTTGGAAGGGACCTTGGAGGTCTTCTAGTCCAACCCCCTGCTTAGGCAGGAAACCCTACACCACTTCAGACAAATGGTTATCCAACATCTTCTTAAAAACTTCCAGTGTTGGAGCCTTCGCAACTTCTGGAGGCAAGTTGTTCCACTGGTTAATTGTCCTGACTGGAAGGAAGTTTCTCCTTAGTTCTGAGTTGCTTCTCTCCTTTATTGGTTTCCACCCATTGCTTCTTCTCCTGCGTTCAGGTGCTTTGGAGAATAGCTTGACTCCCTCTTCTTTGTGGCAGCCCTGAGATATTGGAACACTGGTATCGTCTCTCCCCTAGTCTTTCTTTTCACTAGACTAGATATACCCAGTTCCTGCAATCGTTCTTCATATGTTTTAGCCTCCAGTCCCCTAATCGTCTTTGTTGCTCTTCTCTGCACTCTTTCTAGAATCTCAACATCTTTTTTACATCATGGTGACCAAAACTGGATGCAGTATTCCAAGTGTAGCCTTACCAAGGCATTATAAATTGGTATTAACACTTCACGTGAATCTCTTATTGCATATTCTCTCCCCTTCTCCCCCTACCCCCAAGGGCCACTAATTTAAGGTTCCACTAATTAGTTAATGTTACTCGGTCCAATATATAGTGTATAAACATCTATTAAACCATTGACAATGTCATATTTAAGCAGAGAGGAATGACTTGTGGGATGTCCATTAAGCCCAGTGTAATATAACTCTTTTCTCCCTGTGCTTAAACGTTAACCTCTGCAAGGTTTCCTAAGGACACATTTTTGTCCCTAGTTCCCCAGCCAACAGTTCATTTCATGACAATTAAAAGACAAAGGCCACTCTTTTGAAGGCAGGGAAGTCCATATTTTGGACAGTCGGGGCTGCTGGTTTGAAAGAGAGGCCAAAGAGGCCAACCACGTCAAAACTGAACAGCCCTCTCTCAACAGAAGGGAAGGGATATGACATTCTCTATCTCCAGTCTATAATGCAGTCCTTTCATCTGGTTTTTCTTTGAAGACGTTTTGCTTCTCATCCAAGAAGCTTCTTCAGCTCTGACTGGAAGGTGGGCGATGAAAGGATTTATACTCCTTGCAGACAACTGGTCATTTGCATTCTTTTAGAGAGTCGCTGTTATGACCTAGGCTTCTTGAGTCTTTAAAACACACGAGTAGTCCCAAAAACCTCTTTTATTGCAATAGCTGTGAATTACGTTCATTCACAGCCGAGTCCCAATTCTGCAACCATACGGACTGTATCCAAAAGGTGCATTTTTTTCAAGAGGCAACTGGGTTTTCCTTTGAAGACTTTTTGTTTCTCTTTCAAGAAGCTTCTTCAGCTCTGACTGGATGGTGGGGAATGGAAGGATTTATACTCCTTGCAGACAGCTGGTCATTTGCATCCTTTTAGAGAGTCCTTGAGGCCACTTGGAGGTTTATCTGGGTCCTAGGGGGTCACCTGAGTGGTGCAAATGGGTATGGAGCCTTCTTGGAACTGTCCATCTATGTCAAACGAGGCCATCTATGTCAAAATTGAATCGCCCTCTGTCAACAGAGGGGGACGGATACAACACCATCTATCTCCAGTCCTGTTGTGGCCCGTCGGCGGCCTGTGTGAATTGTAGCTGATTCTGACAGTGAGGAGGCTGGTGTGGTGCTGCGCCAGCAGCCTGTGCAGCTGGCACTCGAGTCAGACAATGAGGAGGCTGGAGAAGATGTGGTGCCAGCGGTGGGGATTCAGCCAGGGCCTTCAGAACCTCCAGAAGCTCCTTTAAGTGAAGAGGATGAAGAGGAGGAGTCTCTTCTCAATGCACGGGTGCGCAGAGCTGCCAAAAGGCAGGAGTGGCTCCTCAGGAGGAGGTCTCCTCGAGAGTAAATCTTGGGTCTAATTGGCCACTCCATTTAAGGAGGAACGCCGACTGAAGCAATTTGTAGGGAACAACTTTAGTTTACTCTACTTTGCGTCTGGATTCCCTGCAAATTGCTTCTGGGCTTTCTGCCAACGTTAGTAAGATTGTGATTACTTTATCTTTGGTTTCTTGTAGGCTGTTAAGAAAGTTTATTAACAGCCTTTGTTTTGAAAAAGACTTGAGTTATTTTAGTAAATTAAGTTTTGTACAAACTTTGTGTGTGCTGTATTCTTTGGGGTCCGTAGCTGGGGCCGAACAAGTCCTTTCAACTGGCTGTCTGCAAGGAGTGTAAATCCTTCCATTCCCCACCATCCAGTCAGAGCTGAAGAAGCTTCTTGGATGAGAAGGGAAACGTCTTCAAAGAAAAACAAGAAAGTCCAGTTGCCTCTTGAAAAAAAGCCCCATTGGGACAACCATGACCTGGATGACTGAGAACCTCCATAGATATTTCACAACCTTTAAGGCAAGGTTGTACCCACTGTCAGATGTTTCTCCTGGCTCTGGATGGTGCATTTCAGTTGATGCCCCTCAAGCCAGAAACTCAGACCGTTGGGATATTTTAGGAGCAGCTGGCTTGCCAACTTTTGCTAAGTCAGCTTGTTGGGAAGCCAAAAAGGGGAAATGCTGTGAGCGTGGATAAGCGGCAACTGTGTTGTGTGTTTGTGCTGCTGGTGGCCGATAAAACAAGCAGTTTTGAGACCGATGTCTCTGTGTAGATTCTTTTTTTTTATTTATACATTTTTCTTTAACGTACATTGGTGCTTAGTAAACAGTGCATTATCTGGGTCAATTTACTTATACATAGTAGTAGTGCCGATATTTGTTTATACATATTAATAATCTTTCAACTTCTAACTTCTGCTTCTATTATCTAAGTATTGATAGAACAAATCCCTGTTAAGAAATATTCTGTTATCTTCTTTGTCTTTTATCTTTAGTGTTAACCTATCCTAGGGGTCAGCAACCTGCGGCTCTGGAGCCGCATGTGGCTCTTTCACCCCTCTGCTGCGGCTCCCTGTCCCTCAAAATATGCGTCACAACTGCCAATGTGCGACATCCGCCGGCACGCGATTTATTGAGCTTTTCAACCTCTGGTAGGCCAACCATGGATAAGTCCAAGAAAAGAAAAGTTTCAGAAGAAAACAGAACGTTTAATTCAACTACAGATGCTAGTTTTGTGGCCGCTCAAGAAATAGTCAGGCACAGAAAGGGTTTTTGTGATTCCCGGTGGTTTTTTTTCTGTGGGAAACGGGTCCAAATGGCTCTTTGAGTGTTTAAGGTTGCAGACCCCTGACCTATCCATTTCTGCACATTGTAATATTTTTTTAAATTATACACTGCTCAAAAAAATAAAGGGAACACAAGCAGAAGACATCCGAGATCTGAATGAATGAAATAGCCTTATTAAATACTTTGTTCGTTACATACAGTAGTTTTGTGTTCCCTTTAGTTGTTTGAGCAGTGTATAAACTACTGTATGTAAAGAACAAAGTATTTAATAAGGCTATTCCATTCATTCAGATCTCGGATGTCTTCTGCTTGTGTTCCCTTTATTTTTTTGAGCAGTATATTTTCATCTGTAGGGATTTCCTCATTTTTCCAGTGCTGTGCAAATACAATTCTCGCTGCTGTCAAGACATGCAATATTAAATATATATTCCCTTTGTCATATATTTCTGGTAAGAAAAGGTAAAGGTTCCCCTCGCACATATGTGCTAGCCGTTCCCGACTCTAGGGGGCAGTGCTCATCTCCGTTTCAAAGCCAAAGAGCCTGCGCTGTCCGAAGACGTCTCTGTGGTCATGTGGCCGGCATGACTAAACGCCAAATGCGCACAGAACACTGTTACCTTCCCACCAAAGGTGGTCCCTAATTTTCTACTTGCATTTTTTACGTGCTTTCGAACTGCTAGGTTGGCAGAAGCTGGGACAAGTAACTTTTTTTTTTTAAGTTTTTTTTTTTTAAAGTAACTTTTTTAAAAATTAATTTTTCTGGTAGTATACCTAACAAAAATATTTCTGACTTTAAATCTATATGTTGCTTTATCATTTTCTCTAGCCATGTATGCATTTTCGTCCTTTTTTTTTTTTTTTGCCTTTGGACATCTCCACCACATATGATAGTAAGAACCGGGAATCTGGTTACATTTCCAACATTTAAAACAGACATGTTTTTAAACATCTTTGCTAGCCTTGCCGCTGTGTGTTTGTGCTGCTTTTTGAGCAGTTTTGAGACCAGTGTCTCAGTGGAGATTCTCAATCATCCAGGTCCTGGTTGTCCCAAAAATGCTTTTTCAAAAGGCAACTGCAGTCTTCAGTTCTGAAGAAGCTTCTTGGATGAGAAGCGAAATGTCTTCAAGGGGGAAAAAAAGGGAAGATTTATCTTAACGCAAAGGTGCTTTTTTAAAAGGCAACTGGATTTTCTTGGGGGTTTTTTTCCCTTGAAAATATTTTGCTTCTCATCCAAGAAAAAAAAAGAGCCTGATAGTACAGTGGACTAAAGCACTGTTATTAACATCTGCTGCTTGCAATTACTGTAAGTTCGAATCTCACCAGGCTCAAGGTTGACTTAGCCTTCCATCCTTTCAAAGGTAGGTGAAATGAGGACCCAGATTGTGGGGGCAATAAGCTGACTTTGTATAAATATACAAAAGTATGAAGGCTATTGCTTAACGCATTGTAAGGTGCCCTGAGTCTCCGGAGAAGGGCGGATATAAATTAAAGCAAAAAAAAAAAAAAAGAAGAAGCTTCTTCAGTTCTAACTGACGGGTGAGGAATGGAAGGATTTATATTCCTTGCATTCATTTGGTTGGCTGTTAGCTCTTAGAGCAGGGGTCTCCAACCTTGGCAACTTTAAGCCTGGAGGACTTCAGTTCCCAGAATTCCCCAGCCAGCTTTGGGGAATTAGAGAGTGGTGGAGCTCATTTCAAGGTTTATCCGTAATCTCAGGGTCACCTGAAACAGAGAGCAAATGGGTCTCGAAAATACTTGGGACTGCTGAAAGGACTGTGTTGTAGACAGGAGATTGGTGGTGTCCAGTTTTGGGTTTCAATTTTTTTTACTACTGGTTCTGTGGGCGTGGCTTGGTGGGCGTGGCATGGCTTGGTGGGTGTGGCTTGGTGGGTGTGGCAGGGGAAGGATTCTGTAAAATCTCCATTCCCTCTCCAATCCAGGAGAAGGATCCTGAAAAATCCCCATTTCTTCCCGATCAGCTGGGACTCGGGAGGCAGAGAATAGATGGGGGCGGG
This sequence comes from Pantherophis guttatus, assembly GCF_059756535.1. NCBI lineage: Eukaryota > Metazoa > Chordata > Lepidosauria > Squamata > Colubridae > Pantherophis > Pantherophis guttatus. The sequence continues at coordinate 6,085,895 of NC_142069.1, read as the reverse complement.
GCCAGTCAGAATTTTTACTACCGGTTCTCTGAACTACTCAAAATTTCTGCTACCGATTCTCCAGAACTGGTCAGAACCTGCTGAAACCCACCTCTAGTGGTGTATCCCTGCCCGCATGCCATGTTCGCCATCTCAGGTATAGGATTTCCTGCCTGAGCAGGCAGTTGGACTAGAGCCGTGATTGCGAACCTATGGCATGCGTGCCACAGGTGGCACGCGGAGCCATATCGGCGGGCACATGAGTTCAACTCCGGCGCACATGCGCCTGCTGGCCAGCTGATTTTCGGGCCTTCTGGGCCCATTGGAAATCAGCAAACAGGCCTCTGGGGGGTCGGGGGTGGGGAAGCTGTTTTTGCCCTCCCCAGGCTCCTAGAAAGGCTCTGGAGCCCGAGGAGGCCAAAAAATGGGCCTACCAGGCCCACCTGGTCATCCCGTGCCAAAAGCAGGGGAAGCGTGGTGGTGGGGGGGTCACACACACATGCATGGGGGTGGGGCACATAGAATTATGGGTGGGGGCACATGGGCACGTGACCCCCCTCCTGTGTTGTGCCCTGCAATTTGTGAAATGGTTGTTTCGGGGTTTTTTTTTTAAGACCGATCCACTAACCAGGCCTTTCTAATCCCCTGCAGAATTGTCATGTCACCTTTCCTGAGGATTGGGCTGTCCAATTTTGACAGCGGCCCCTACCTCCCTTCGCAAGGAGACGTGGTCGATCCGTATTGCGCCGTGATGGTGAAGGAGGCGGTGGAGGCTGGTAAGGAAACAAACACCTCGTTCGGTCGAGACATCATTTGCAGTTGGGTGTGAGCTGAAGGTCTTCTGGGCCCTTGGATTTCAGTGAGAAATTGGAGAGTGTGAGTTTCAATGATAAATTAAGGTATTATTTTCTCTTGGTTTTTGACCTTAACCCCCAAGGGAGGCTCTGAATCTCAATGAGGAAAGAAGAGCCAGAGAAGCGCTATTTAATCTTTTTCACGCCGGTCGCTTTCCAGCTCAAAGTTATCCACTTCTCAAACTGTCTTTTTTTAAAAAAACAAAAACAAAACCCAGATCTCCATTTATCATTAAAGGAGAATATTTGTAGTTCAGGCTGGAAATGAGGATTCTTTGGGGGTTTCTGAGCTTGGGTGTTTTCTTGCAGACGTTTCATGACCCAGCCAGGTAACATCATCAGTGCTAGAATGGGAATTCTATTCTATTCTATTCTATTCTATTCTATTCTATTCTATTCTATTCTATTCTATTCTATTCTATTCTATTCTATTCTATTCTATTCTATTCTATTCCTACCCTACCCTACCCTACCCTACCCTACCCTACCCTACCCTACCCTACCCTACCCTATTCTATTCTATTCTATTCTATTCTATTCTATTCTATTCTATTCTATTCTATTCTATTCTATTTCTATTCTATTCCTATCCTACCCTACCCTACCCTACCCTACCCTACCCTACTCTATTCTATTCTATTCTATTCTATTCTATTCTATTCTATTCTATTCTATTTCTATTCTATTCCTATCCTACCCTACCCTACCCTACCCTACCCTACCCTACCCTACCCTACCCTACCCTACTCTATTCTATTCTATTCTATTCTATTCTATTCTATTCTGTTCTATTCTATTCTATTTCTATTCTATTCCTATCCTACCCTACCCTACCCTACCCTACCCTACCCTACCCTACCCTACCCTACCCTACCCTACCCTATTCTATTCTATTCTATTCTATTCTATTCTATTCTATTCTATTCTATTCTATTCTATTCCTATTCTATTCCTATCCTAGCCTATCCTATCCTACCCTACCCTACCCTATTCTATAGGTAATCTCCGGGTTACGAGCATTGCCTTAGTGAACGCTTAAAGTTACGCAATCAGCGCCCCCTAGGATTTTCCAACAAGGTCCTAAACTACGAATCTTGCAGCACCACGGCAGTTATTCGCCTTTATGAAAAACCGCAGAGGTTCTGCAACATTTGTCCAGCATATTGCTGGCCAAAATAGGGCTTCCGTGGGCTGGATCCGAGCTTCCAAGGCTCCGTTCGGCCCTCTGTGGGCCTCCCCTGATCTGTTACAGGCCGAAATGGAGCTTCCCGGGGCTGGATCTGAGCCTCCAAGGTGTCGTTCGGCCCTCCACCACCTCCCCCGGCCTGTTACAAGCCGAGATGGAGCTTCCAGGGGGCGGATCCGAGCCTCTGAGCCTCCATTCGGCCCTCTGCGGGCCTCTCCCGACCTGTTGCAAGCTGAAATGGAGCTTCCCTGGGCTGGATCTGCCCCCCGGAAGCTCGATTTCATCCTGCCACGGGTTGGGGGAGGCCTTTGGATGCTCGAATGGGGCAATGTGTAAATGTTACAGAGCCTTTGCGGTTGTTCGTAAGCGCGAACATTTGACGTAGTGCTGCAAGATTTGTAGTTTCGCGTCTTCTTTGGAAACATTAGGGGGCGCTGATCTCGTAACTTCGAACGTTTGCTAAGGGAACTCTTGTACACTTTTAAGGTTTAAAGTCAGGGGCGTCCACAGCAGTGGTGAAATCCAATTTTTTTTTACTACCGGTTCTGTGGGCGTAGCTTGGTGGGCATGGCTGGGTGGGCATGGCAGGGGAAGGATACTGCAAAATCTCCATTTCCACCCCACTCTGGGGCCAGCCAGAGGTGGTGTTTGCTGGTTCTCTGAACTACTCAAAATTTCCGCTACCGGTTCTCCAAACTGCTCAAAATTTCCACTACCGGTTCTCCAGAACATGTCAGAACCTGCTGGATTTCACCCCTGGTCTACAGATATGAACAGAAAAGTCAATATGGTGTCTACAATGATGAATTGAAGCTCCACCCACTTTTTAAATGCTTGTTGCATGTAAAACACAGATTTGTTGTGGCCACCAATTTGGGACTAAACCTGCTGGCATCCATGTTAGAAATGTTCTACAGGGAGTCCTTGACTTACAACCATGATGTCAGCACCTCAAGCTGCATTTACTCTAGTGCTGACATAAGAAGAAGGGAGGCGTCTGGAAAGGGACGTTTGACTTTTCACCTACTTATTTTCCCTGGAGATAATATCCCCTAGGAGATGGGATGGGAGGGGGAAATTCCTTTGAGCTGGAGCAGTAGATTAGGGGTAGAATGACTTGGAAGATGGCCAATGAGTGCAGGGGAGTGGGGAACGGAAAGGGAGGGTTTTGGGTCTGGAAGTCAGTGTTGGCTTCTATGGAGTCGGATTTAGAATGTCGTGCTTAATAAATAGGAGTTATTCTTCAAAGACTTTGTTTGAAATGCAATTTATTTGAGACGACCTCGAAACCTGACACATCCATTTAGTGACCGTTCAAAGTTACAACGGCACTGAAAAAAGGGACTTCTGACTGTTTTTCACGCTTACGGCCATTTCAGCATGGTCATGTGATCAAAATTCGGACGCTTGGAAACTGGCATGTACTTATGACGGTTGCAGTGTCCTGGGGTCATGTGTGATTCCCATTTGCGACTTTCTGACAAGCAAAATCAAAAGGGGAAGTTAGATTCACTTAACAACCGTGTTGCTATCTTAACGACGGCATTGATTCACTTAAGCCCTGTGGCAAGAAAACCCATAAAACGGGGCAAAATTCGCTCAACAACCGTCTCGTTTGGTCAGTCGCGGAAATTTTGGCGTCAGTCGCGGCCGTAACTCAAGGACAACCTGTAAATCGCGCCGATAAAGTCACTGCGTTTTGCTGCATTCTGCTGTTAATAAATGCTTTTAATATATGGGCTTGCAAAGCTCAGTCAGTTAAATTGTAATTTAAGAAGGCTGAGAGGCTAAAAATAAACTCTAGTTAATGCAGAAAAACACTTGATCGCACACAGAAAGGTCAGCGGAATTAATGTAATTTGCACACTCGGGTGCACACACACACATATTCTCCATAACATCCTGCAGCCCAGGAAGGAACGGACTAAGAAAATTTAAAAATCCTGTGGCATTTTATGCTCGGTTGAAATACAAAAGGCGTAACCACAAAGCTAGGCTCAGGTGAATAATTCACTTTTGTTTTTTGTCAGGTTCCTGTTTTTTTGGGTGAATCTGCCAGATTTGAGACGATTTGGATATTTTGGTGACATTTTTCCCAAAACATAAAGTATTTTTGTTGGGCGTGTTTTGGTTCAGAAATGTCTATGAATTTGCATTAAATTACAGGTCGTTCTCAATTTACAACAATTTGCTTTAGGGACTGTTCAAAGTTACAATGGCATTGAAAAAGGTAACTTGTAACCAGGGGTGAAATGCTCCCGGTTCGGACCGGATCGTCTGATCCGGTAGCGATGGAAGCGGGTGGTTCGGAGAACCGGTAGCAAAAATCCCTACCCACCCCCCATGCCCAACTGAGCTACACAGTCATCAGAGGCTTTTTTTTTACTTTTAAAAGCATTTTTTCTACAACCTCTTTGGCCGAAAAAATGCTTTTAAAGTAAAAAAAAAAAGCTTCTGATGATCACGCGGCTCAGCTTGGATCGTCAGAGGCATTTAAAAGAAAAAAAAGCCTCTGCCGATCAGGCAACTCAGCTTGGATCGTCAGAGGTATTTAAAAGAAAAAAAAGCCTCTGCCGATCAGGCAACTCAGCTTGGATCGTCAGAGGCATTTAAAAGAAAAAAAGCCTCTGCCGATCAGGCAACTCAGCTTGGATCGTCAGAGGCATTTAAAAGAAAAAAAGCCTCTGCCGATCAGGCAACTCAGCTTGGATCGTCAGAGGTATTTAAAAGAAAAAAAGCCTCTGCCGATCAGGCAACTCAGCTTGGATCGTCAGAGGTATTTAAAAGAAAAAAAGCCTCTGCCGATCAGGCAACTCCGCTTGGATCGTCAGAGGCATTTAAAAGAAAAAAAGCCTCTGCCGATCAGGCAACTCAGCTTGGATCGTCAGAGGTATTTAAAAGAAAAAAAGCCTCTGCCGATCAGGCAACTCCGCTTGGATCATCAGAGGCATTTAAAAGAAAAAAAGCCTCTGCCAATCAGGCAACTCCGCTTGGATCATCAGAGGCATTTAAAAGAAAAAAAGTCTCGGCCCATCAGGCAACTCAGCTTGGATCGTCAGAGGCATTTAAAAGAAAAAAAGTCTCGGCCCATCAGGCAACTCAGCTTGGATCGTCAGAGGCATTTAAAAGAAAAAAAGCCTCTGATGATCAAGCAACTGAGCTTGGATCGTCAGAGGCATTTAAAAGAAAAAATGGTTTTAAAAGTAAAAAAAAAATTGCCCATGCCCACCCAGTCACATTAACCCCCCCTACCAAGCCACGCCCACAGAACCAGTAGTAACAAATTTTAGATTTCACCACTGCTTGTGACCATTATTCACAGGATGGTTGCAGAATCCCTGTGTCACGTCATCAAAATTCTGACACTTGGTGACTGACTCACATTTATGACGGTTGCAATATCCCGGGGGCACGTGATCCCCTTTTGCGACCTTCGGACAAGCCAAGCCAATGGGGGAAGCCAGATTCACTTAACCACCATGGTAATAACTAAACAACTGTGGCGATTCACTTAACAACAGTGACCGGAAAGGTCGTAAAAGGGGGAAGAACTCGCTTAACAACTGTCTTGCTTAGCAGTGGAAGTTTTGGGTTCCATTGTGGTCGTAAGTCGAGGATTCCCTTGTATTGGAAGTTTTCTCCAGTTGATGTGCACCTGAAAAAGTTTGGAAAAACTGAGAAAAATGGAGAGTGGAGAAACTGAGGCAGAGAAAGAGAGAGGGGTGTTAGGCATGTTAAGAAGGGTGATGAAGATGAATTGGGAAAAAGAACTTAATATTAAAATATCAGATTTAGATTGGAACGTGAATTGGAAGAGTAGAATTATGAAGACTTTATCTGTAAGGATTAAAGAGCATAATTATAAGGTTGTTTGGAAATGGTATTTGACTCCATTAAGATTGTCATTGATGGATAAAAAAATTAGTAAACAATGTTGGAGATGTGACATGGAATTAGGGACTTATGAACATATGTGGTACAAATGTGATAAAGTTAAAAAGTTTTGGCAACAATTGGAGGAAATGATATTTGAAATGATGGGGAAAGCAATAATATTGAGACCAGAAACTATATTACTGTTGATAATTAAGGAAATAGAACCAACAAAATATGAGAAAGAATTGATTAGAATTATGATTATAATGGGTAGAATTATAATAGCCAGATATTGGAAATTAGATGTGAATTTTAGAATAGAAGAATGGTATTGTGAAATGTGGAAATTAGCTTTAAACGATAAAATGACATGCGATATTAAAATTAGAAATGGTGACTATAAAGAAGATATTTTCTGGAAAATTTGGAAACCATTCGTGGACTATGCGCTGGGAAAATTGGATGCTTCGGTACCTGTACCCCGAGAACGTGGATTTTGGCGATCATGAGGATATATCCGAAGAACCAAATCTTCCTTTCTTATGTATAGCACAGGGTGAAATATTGTATATGTTGTTTGTAATGTTAGTAATTTAAAATATAAAATGAATAAAAAAATTAAAAAAAAAAAAAAGAAGAAGAAGGCACATTTGTTTGGTCTTTTGCGATGTTCCCTATGTTTTGATGGCATTGTGGGTGTAAAAAAAGGAATTATTGTTGATCCTAGAGAAAGGCCCAGTGTTTGTGCAGAAGAAGCCAACAATGTACCCTCCCTGGAACAGCACTTTCGATGCGCACATCCACCGGGGCCGCGTCATGTACATTGTGGTGAAGGACAAGAGCGCGGAGATGGTCTCAGAGACCACCGTGGAACTCAACCTGGTTGCTGAAAAGTGCAAGAAGAATAATGGGAAAATTGAAATTTGGGTAAGCTTCAATACCTTGGACCAGCGCTAACGTTTAAAATCTTTCGTGAATTGGGCTTCAGTTGTCCTCCCTTCCTCTGTTTGCTTGCTTGCTTCCCTCCTTCCTTCTTTCCCTCCCTCCCTGTTTGTTTTTTTTCTTTCATTTAATTTTTTCCCTTCTATCCCCCCCTCGCTGGTTTTCTTTCTTTCTTTCTTTCTTTCTTTCTTTTTTTCTTTCTTTCTTTCTTTCTTTCTTTCTTTCCTTCTTTCTTTCCTTCTTTCTTCCTTCCTCCTCCTCCTCCTCCTCTTCTTCTTTCATTTGATTTCTTTCCTTCTATTGTCCCCCCCTGACTCTTTCTTTCTTTCTTTCTTTCTTTCTTTCTTTCTTTCTTTCTTTCTTTCTTTCTTTCCTTCTTTCTTTCCTTCTTTATTCCTTCCTTCTCCTCGTCATCTTCTTCTTCTTTCATTTGATTTCTTTCCTTCTATTGTCCCCCCCAGCTCTTTCTTTCTTTCTTTCTTTCTTTCTTTCTTTCTTTCTTTCTTTCTTTCTTCCTTTCTTTCTTTTCTTGTTCCTTCCTCCTCCTCCTCCTCCTCCTCCTCCTCCTCCTCTTCTTCTTCTTCTTCGTCTTCTTCTTTTTCTTCTTTCATTTAATTTCTTTCCTTCTATTGTCTCGCCCGGCTCTTTCTTTCTTTCTTTCTTTCTTTCTTTCTTTCTTTCTTTCTTTCTTTCTTTCTTTCTTTCTTCCTTCCTTCCTTCCTTCCTTCCTTCCTTCCTTCCTCTCCCCCATCTTTTCCTTACTCCTTCCCTTGCTCTCTCTTCTTTCTCTTTCTTCCTCCTTTCCTCCCTCCCTCCCTCCACCCCTCCCTTCCTCCTTTCCTCCCTTCCTCTTTTTTTCTCTCTGTCTTCTTTCCGTTCCTCCCTCCCTTCCTTTGTCCATTTGTAAAACCCCACTTCCATAGCAAGGCTTGACTGGGTGCTTTATTAAAAAGAAATCTCTGATTTAAAAAAAACAAACTCTGATCGCGTTCCCATTTCCTTTCTAAATTCTATTTCATTGTCTTCTTTTTCAGCTGGAACTAAAACCCCAAGGAAGGATGTTAATGAATGCAAGATACTTTTTGGAAAGTACCGGCAAGTATCAATTCTGCTTGTGTTCTTTCCAGAGCTTTTTATCATTTCACCCCATCCCTGCCCAAAAGTTTAATTCTGACCCCAACACTTTGAAATACACAACTTTAAAGCAAGAATATTTTGAATTTTTTTTAAAAAATGACCAGAGCTGCAGAAAAAAAGGACTATGATGGTTTAAAGTGCTCCAAGATATCTTTGCTAGAATTAAGATGTGGGCTATTTTCTCTGTTTTTTCCCCACGAAAACTTCTTGTATCCAAAGGGCTGATTCAGAACCATGTGCTTATTTTTCAGCACCCCATTATTCCTACATACAGGTAATCCTCGACTTACAACCACTATGGAACCCAAAATTCCAATTGCTAAGCAAGATCATTGTTCAGTGAGATTTGCCCCATTTACAACTTTCTTGCCACCGTCGTTGGTATTTACCGGTTCTCTGAACTACTCAGAATTTCCACTACCGGTTCTCCAGAATTGGTCAGAACCGGATGAAACCCATCTCTGCTATAGAGTTTAGGATTAAGCACGTTATCTAGAAAACAGCATCTTCCTAGCTCATCATTCTGTGCCAAACACCCTAAACAGAAAGAAACAATCATTTAGTGTTTCCCAAATCTTGTCTGCTTTAAGATGGCGGGACTTCAAATCCCAGAATTCCCCAGCCAAGATTTGGGAAACACTGCCCTAGTTAATAACTCAGTTTGGGGACTGCTGACTTTAGCAATAGAAATAGAATAGAAATAGAATAACAGAGTTGGAAGGGACCTTTGAGGTCTTCTAGTCCAACCCCGTTTAGGCAGGAAACTCTACACCACTTCATAACAAATGGTTACCCAACATCTTCTTAAAAACTTCCAGTGTTGGAGCATTCGCAACTTCTGGAGGCAAGATGTTCCACTGATTCATTGTTCTAACTGTCAGGAAATTTCTCCTTAATTCTAAGTTGCAATGCCCATCAGCCTCAGCAAAATCAATTCGAGATGATGGGAATTGTTATCTGGCTACATCCAGAAGACGGTTGCATTTTTTTTGCTTCATGAAGTCAGCATTTTAGATTGTGGAGATTGTATTTAATGCACCCCACGTGAAAATATTCGGCTCATGAAGCCCCATTCTAAACAAAATCCCTTCTTCTCAATGTGCTAGTTTTTTCACAAGCGGGAATATTTTTTTTATCGGGGGTGGGGACCAAGAAAAGTACAATCTCTTCCCCATCAAACACATTTCAGGTGAAGTCCAGAAATAACATAAGTACCGCTAATATTCTTCTGACGGTAACAGGGGCTCTAAAGATTTTAGGAAGTGTGCCTGGTTATTTTTATCAATTGGGGTGTTTCTTCACACTTTTTTGAACTGTTTTAAATATGACTTATTTACATTCATGGCCTGACCACCAGATTTCTTGGTTTTCTGTCTTACTCAGATGATCCAGAGTTTATCGACTGTGAAAAGGAGGGTTTTTTCTCGCTGCATCAACGGAGAGGAGCCATCAAGCAAGCGAAGATTCATAATGTCAAGTGCCACGAGTTTACAGCCACTTTCTTTCCCCAGCCCACTTTCTGTTCTGTTTGCCACGAATTTGTCTGGTATGAGTCCGAGGGGCTCCTTTTGGGGTTGGTCTGTGAAGGATAGGATGCAACTTTCTTTCTTGATGGGAAGATGCTTCCTCTGGAGAGCTGCTATGATCCACTGGTCAACAGAGCTGCTATGATCCATTGGTCCAACAGCTGTTGTGATCCATTGGTTGAAAGAGCTGCTATGATTTATTGATCAAAAGAGCTGTTGTGATCCATTGGTCCAAAGAGATGCTATGATCCAGTGGTGGGTTTCAAATTTTTTTACTACCGTTTCTTGGTGGGCATGACAGGGGAAGGATACTGTAAAATCTCCATTCTGTCCCCAATGCAGGGGAAGGTTACTGCAAAATCCCCATTTCCTCCTGATCAGCTGGGTCTTGAGAGGCAGAGAATAGATGGGTCGGGGCCAGTCAAATTTTTTACTACCAGTTCTCTGAACTTCTCAAAATTTCCGCTACCAGTTCTCCAGAACTGGTCAGAACCTGCTGAAACCCACCTCTGCTATGATCCATTGGTCCAAAGAGATGCTATGATCCATTGGTCCAAAGAGATGCTATGATCCATTGGTCCAAAGAGATGCTATGATCCATTGGTCCAAAGAGATGCTGTGATCATCTCCATTTAATGACCCCATAATCCCTTGTAGGGTGGAGTCTGGGCAACTGAATGGAGCTGAGTATTTACTGGCCGGATGCCCTTCCTGTTGCCAGTCCAGAGTAATATTTAGCAGATATATTCTCATCATGCCCAGAGAGAGAAATATCTGCCTCTACCTAAGATCGAACTCACAGCCTCCTGATTGTGAGGCGAGAGCTCCAACTCTAGGCCACCACACCAAAAGAGCTGTTATGATCCATTGGTCAAAAGAGATGATATGATTCATTGGTCCAAAGAGCTGTTATGATCATTTGGTCAAAAGAGCTGCTTTGATTCATTAACCCTAACCATACATCCATAGATATTTAATCTTATTCGGGTTGAGTTGAAGCATCTTCATCCCCACCCAGACCCAAAGATGAGACCTCAAATCATCCCTTGGTTCACCAGGGGTTGAGATATGCAGTTTCTTTTTCAGAGCTGTTAAAGATCCATTGGTCAAACGTTTCTACTGCTGTAGGAGGAAGAAATAGGAGAAGCAGATGGAGAATCTCCAGCATTGGAAGAACCATGCATCCATAGAGACTTAGTTTTACTTGGGTTGAGTTGAAGCATTGTCATCCCCACCCAAACCCAAAGAGCTTTACATAGATGAGACCTCAATAGCATCACTTTTCAGGGATCAAGGATTGAGTTCTGCAGCTTCCGATTGAGAGCTGTTAACGTTCCAGTGGCCAAGGTTTTGAGTTCAAAAAATCAGATTAATTCCCTTCGACAGTCAAAAACACGTCAGTTGGGAGTCTTTCTTTGTTCCAGATTTGATCCAACCCAGTTTGGGTTCCTAATCTGAACCAATCTGATGGGCCAACTCGATTTACAAAGTTGAACTGCATCATCAAAATCGGGTTTGATTCAGTTTTATTTTTCTGATTGGGATAAATCTGCCTTTTTCAGATGCTGCCTTTGATTCTTTGAATCATATTTATTCTTTTTAATCTGATAAATTCAATTCAATAAGACTGAACAGGAATCGCTGCACATTGATTTTTTTAAAAGTCATTCTTCTCAAATGCAGGCATGATTTCAAATCTGTTTTATATTAATACTGTGTTTTTTTCCATTCTATTCCAGGGGCCTTAACAAGCAAGGTTATCAGTGCAGGCGTAAGATCTTTCAGTATATTATATTTATATGTTGATGGTTGTCATAACTGTGCAATAGTACTTAATACTCTGCTGAAAAGCCTAAGAATGAAAGAGTAATTAAATAATCATAACAATATCTGTATGGAAACAAAACATGCAGTTTTAAAAAAATATTTAAGCGGGGTTTTTAAAAAAGTCTTATAATCCTGCTCATATTTTTACCCTTCTCACAACCCAGTATGTTTCCAAATCATTGTCTATCTCTGAGAAAGAAAACAGACATTTTAGGTTTTCTGTTTTTCTCAGGGTCTTCAGGAAGAAAAATTAGTCTCAAGAGTAAAAAGCCAGAATCAAGGAAGGAAAAAAATTATGATTGAATTGGAACTTCCAGTTTTCCCTGTGGGTCAAAATACAGAGTTATGAGGTGCCATTTTCTGCCCTTAGAAACCTGAACCATCTCAGGGGAAAGAGGAATAGAGAGTAGAGAGATGGAAGAGAAGGGGAGAAGAGAGAGGGATGGAAGAGAAGGGAGGAAGGAAGAGAGGGGAAATCAGAGTAGGAGAGAGGGCTAGACAGAGAGGAAGAAAGGAGGAGAAGGAGAAAGGAAGAGGAAGTAGAGAGGAGCAGGAGAGGAGAGAAAAAGAAAGTAAGAAGGAAAGAAGAGAGGGAGGTGGCAGGATTGAGAAGAAAGATTGCTGTACAACAAAAAAGATGAAATGGAAGAAGGGCAACCCCGAACATATATAAATATACTAAGATAAAGAATGAATGGTTAAAAAAATAAAAGAGAATAAATATGAATAAGCAGGAAAATTAGAATTTGAGGGCGAATGAAGATGTTGTTTATATAAGTAAGCAAAGAAATATTGAAATATGATTAAAAAAAGGGAAAAAAGAAAATTGTGGCAAAATTTGTAATAGAATAAAATGTATTTGAATTTGATAAATTGTATAAGATAAGTTATCTGTTCAAAAAATATGTGGGTGAATGTGGGGGGGGGAAACCCAATAAAACTTGATTAAAAGAAAGAAAAGAAACCTGAACCATCTCAAACCATCTTTAGAATAACTCAACCTTTTTTTGCAGATTGACAATCATTATTTGAGTACATGCTGGGATTCCCAAAAAGAATGAAAATAAAATTAGATTTAACCGACACTATTAATTAATTCAATATCAGGATTACCTTTAGCTGTAAAGATGGAATCGTGTAATCCTTCCGTCATATCAAAATGAAAATTGTGGGTGGAATTTAACAGAGCCCCAGTGGTTGCTCCTAAGACTGGAGAGGCTGGGAATCTTATACACACACACACAAACAAACACACAATGAAACAAACACACAAACACCAAATTCCCACCAAATTTTTACCTACCCACGTCTGGTGTCTGAATTTCAGACGTTCTAGAGGCAAATTTTTATGCAAGGCCGAACTTGGGAGGGGAAAAAAACCACAGAATAACACAAAGATGGATGGGACCTTGGAGGTCTTCTAGTCCAACCCCCTACTCAAGCAGGAAACCCTCTGCTATTTCCAACAAACAGTTATCAAGGAGGATTTGAATGAATATCTCAGAGAAGAAACTGGGGGAAAGAAACTGTTTTGATGGTTCCTCCTCTTGATTCTGCTGGGTATGATCAGAAAAGTCAAGTTAGAGACCAGGATGGCACTATTAAGAGCTCTGCCTGATTTTTAGATTGGGGGTCTCCCACCTTGGCAACTTTAAGACTTGTGGACTTCAACTCCCAGAGTTCCTCAGCCATCTTTGCTGGCTGAGGAACTCTGGGAGTTGAAGTCCTCAAGTCTTAAAGTTGCCAAGGTGGGAGACCCCTGTTTTAGATGGCATCTCAGTGGTGAAATCCAATTTTTTTTTTACTACCGGTTCTGTGAGCGTGGCTTGGTGGGCGTGGCAGGAGAAGGATACTGCAAAATCTCCATTCCCACCCCACTCCAGGGGAAGGATACTGCAAAATACCCATTCCCTCCCCACTCTGGAGCCAGCCAGAGGTGGCATTTGCTAGTTCTCCGAACTGCTCAAAATTTCCACTACCGGTTCTTCAGAACCTGTCAGAACCTGCTGGATTTCACTCCTCTGGCATCTTGGCTTTTGTTGTCCAAAACCAGTTGTCCACTCCTGATTGGGACCAAAACTGAATTCTTTCCTTTGCCCCATCGTGTTGTATTTCTGTCCAATCGTGTGTAAAAGTATAATTTGTGTTGTGGTCTTTTTGTGTCCCCTGTAAAACTTTATTTTAGTGAAAACGATCTCTTTTTTTTTTTTCCCAGAATGCAATGCTGCGATTCACAAGAAGTGTATTGACAAAGTCATCGCAAAGTGTACCGGATCAGCTATTAACAGTAAAGAAACTATGGTAGGTTTGGGGTTGTGTTACTTTTGTGACTTGGTCGCTAGAGTCCAAGGGATGCAGTGGCTCAGTGGCTAAGACGCTGAGCTTGTCAATCAAAAGGTCGACAGTTCAGTGGTTCGAATCCCTAGTGCCGCATAATGGGGTGAGCTCCCGGTACTTGTCCCAGCTTCTGCCAACCTAGCAGTTCGAAAGCGCGTAAAAAATGCAAGTAGAAAAATAGGGACCACCTTTGATGGGAAGGGAACAGCATTCCGTGCGCCTTTGGCGTTGAGTCATGCTGGCCACATGACCACGGAGACGTCTTCGGACAGCGCTGGCTCTTCGGCTTTGAAACGGAGGTGAGCACTGCCCCCTAGAGTTGGGAACGATGACCACATATGTGCAAGGGGAACTTTTACCTTTAGCTTGAGTTACCCAACACAGAGGCACTAAACTTGGTTATGATATCCTTGATTTGATTTTGTCTGTCTTGGCACGCCATATGAAGCAATAATAATAATAATAATAATAATAATAATAATAATAATAATAATTTAATCAAGAATGTAATGCAATAACTTTTATGAAGGATTTGCTATTACAATAGCAGTTACAATAAAAGAAAAGCGAAACACGTAGAAAAAAATGAGAAATACAGAAATTATCACCATAGAAAAAATGAGATATGCAAAAGTGATCACCATGTCAGTTAATACTTAGTTAGGTAATCTTTAGCATGAATTACGGCCTTACAAGGTCTTCCCATGGAGTGAACCAAGTCTTTTAATTCTGCAGCTGTTCTAATGTGAAACCAAGATTGATTGAATGGTGGCTTCTATTAACTGGGTTTTATTGCTGGATCGCTTCTGACTCACAAGGTTCTTTAGTCGGCTCCATAGATTTTCAATTGGGTTAAGGTGTGGGCTATTCCCAGGCTATTCCAGCAGTGGAATAGGATGATCTTGAAACTCCAGAAAAAAAGTGGTGTTATTAGCCATCAAACCTCAAAAATACACTTTCCCCAAAAGGTTTCCACAATTTTGGCCACGACTGTTATACAACAATGTGAAATCACAGCTACCAGTTCAAAGCTACGGGGACGTGTTAACCTTCATTTCCCCTTCTTTTTCTTCCAGATCCACAAGGAAAGATTTAAGATCGACATGCCCCATCGCTTCAAGGTATACAATTATAAAAGCCCCACCTTCTGTGACCATTGTGGAACACTGCTCTGGGGCCTCGCACGGCAGGGCTTAAAATGCGACGGTGAGTTGGGATCGCTTTGGAGATAAGCAGGGGATCTGCGGCATGACATTGGAGCCACACTGCAGACAGAACACAAATTTCTACAACATAAATTCTGGAAATTGTGGTTGTAAGTCGAAGACAGACAGTCCTCGACTTAGGACCACCATTTCCAAAATTTCTATTGCTGAGTGAGAGGTCGGTTAAGTCAGTTTCACCCCCATTTTACGACCTTTCTTCAATGGTAGGTTGTTCCTGGTTCGCACCGGTTCATAAGAACCGGTAGTAAAAATTTGTAGTAGTTTGGAGAACCAGTAATAACATTATCTGGCCACGCCCCCGAACCGGTTCCCGGCCCGGTCGCCACTCACTTACCCCACCGACCTCATTAGAGGCTTTTTTTTTTTTTTTTTTACTTTTAAAAGTATTTTTTTCTGCAAACTCTTCAGCCGAAGAGTTTTTAGGAAAAAAAAATGCCTTTAAAAGCCTCTGGCGATCCCAGCTGAGTTGCCTGATCATCAGAGGCTTTTCAAAGCATTTTTTTCTGCAACCTCTTAAGGTTGTAGAAAAAATGCTTTCAAAAGTAAAAAAAAAAAAAAGTTAGCCACACCCACCCAGTCACATGACCCCCCCCCCACCAAGCCACGCCCACAAAATAAGCCACGCCCACAGAACCGGTAGTAAAAAAATTTAGAACCCACCCCTGCCTTTCTTGCCACAGTTAAAATTAAAATTACTTTTAAATCTGGCTTCCCCATCGATTTTGCAGGTTAGAAGGTCACCAAAGGGGGATCACATGATCCCCTGGGGAAACTGCAACCGTCATAAGTGCGTGCCAGTGGCTAAGCGTCCGAATTTTGAACACGTGACCAGGGATGCTGCAACGGTCGTTAAGTGTGAAAAATGCTCTTAAGTCCCTTTTTTCAGTGTCGTCGTAACTTTGGTCACGAAACAAACTGTTGTAAGTTGAGGGCTGACTGCAGGAGCCCCTTTCCCTCCCCATCTCCTTTCCCCCTCCCCATCTCTCAATCAGTGGTGGGTTTCAAAATTTTTTACTACCAGTTCTGTGGGCGTGGCTTGGTGGGCGTGGCAGGGGAAGGATACTGTAAAATCTCCATTCCCACCCCTCTTCAAGGGATAGGTTACTGAAAAATCCCCATTTCCTCCTGATCAGCTGGGA
Organism: Pantherophis guttatus; assembly: GCF_059756535.1. Classification (NCBI taxonomy): domain Eukaryota; kingdom Metazoa; phylum Chordata; class Lepidosauria; order Squamata; family Colubridae; genus Pantherophis; species Pantherophis guttatus. The sequence goes on along the minus strand of NC_142069.1, from coordinate 6,069,866 downwards.
CTTGGGAGGCAGAAAATAGGTGGGGATGGGGCCAGTCGGAATTTTTACTACCGGTTCACCGAACTACTCAAAATTTCCGCTACCGGTTCTCCAGAACTGGTCAGAACCTGCTGAAACCCACCTCTGCTCTCAATCCAATGTTTGCCGTTTATGTCCTATCAAGGCGGTGAACGATTTAGCAATAAAATGTTAGAAAAATTTAAAGCAATAATTTCAGTTTGGGGCAAAAGAACACCACACACGTCTCACAAGCAGTTTCGAAGCTGCTGGAGCAGGGGTGAAATCCAGCAGGTTCTGACAGGTTCTGGAGAACTGGTAGCGGAAATTTTGAGCAGTTCAGAGAACCGGCAAATACCACCTCTGCCTGGCCCCAGAGTGGGGTGGGAATAGGGATTTTGCAGTATCCTTCCCCCAGGAGTGGGGAGGGAATGGAGATTTTGCAATATCCTTCCCCCAGGAGTGAGGTGGGAATGGAGATTTTGCAGTATCCTTCCCCTGCCATGCCACGCCCACAGAAACGGTAGTAAAAAAAATTGGATTTCACCACTGTGCTGGAGGTCCGACCGGTGACTTGGTCTCTGCCTTGCAGCCTGCACGATGAACGTCCATCACAAGTGCCAGACCAAAGTGGCGAATCTTTGCGGCGTGAACCAGAAACTCATGGCGGAAGCCTTGGCGCTGATCGAGAGCAGGCAACAAGTGAGTAAGGGGGGACGTCCTTAGGGTCGTTTTTGTAAAGAAAGATGGACGGGAGGGAAACGAATGGAGAATATATCTATGTTTACGGTCGCTGTGAGTTCTCCGTGGTTGAACCTGGTCCTGCCTACAACAGATTCCCCTAGCAGAGCCCCCCTCCCAAAAGCATTTGGCTAGGGAATTCTGGGAGTTGAAGTCCAATAGCAATAGCTGTAGCACTTAGACTTATATACCGCTTCATTCTGCTTTACAGCCCTCTCTAAGCGGTTTACAGAGTCAGCCTATCACCGCTCACAATCTGGGTTTTCTTTTTACCGACCTTGGAAAGGCTGAGTCAACCTTGAGGCTGTCAGGATCGAACTGGCAGTGGGCAGAGTTTGCCTGCAATACTGCATTCTAACTACGATGCCGCCCGGGCCCTTCCTTCCTTCCTTCCCTCCCCTTCCATCCTTCCCTCCCTTTTCCTCTCCTTCCTTCCTCCCCTTCCTTCCTGCTCCTCTCCTTCCTTCCCTCCCCTTTCCTCTCCTTCCTTCCTTCTCATCTTCCTTCTTTCCCTCCCTCCCTCCCACTATTTCTCTTCTTCCATCCCTCTCATTTCCTTCCTTCCCTCCCTTTTCCTCTCCTTCCTTCCTTCCCTTTTCCTCTCCTTCCTTCCTTCTCACCTTCCTTCTTTCCCTCCCTCCCTCCCACTATTTCTCTTCTTCCGTCCCTCTCATTTCCTTCCTTCCCTCCCTTTTCCTCTCCTTCCTTCCTTCCCTCCCTTTTCCTCTCCTTCCTTCCCTTTTCCTCTCCTTCCTTCCCTTTTCCTCTCCTTCCTTCCCTTCCTTCCTGCTCCTCTCCTTCCTTCCTTCCTTCCTTCCTTCCTTCCTTCCTTCCCTCCTTCCCTCCCCTTTCCTCTCCTTCCTTTCCTCCTTCCCTCCTTCCTTCCTTCTCACCTTCCTTCCTTCCCTCCCACTATTTCTCTTCTTCCATCCCTTTCATTTCCCTCCCTCCTTCCTTCCTTCCTTTCTTCCTTCCTTCCTTCCCTTCCTTCCCTTCCTTCCTCTTTCCCCTTCCTTTCTTAGCACTTAGCAATAGCACTTAAACTTATATACCACTTCACAGTGCTTTACAGCCCTCTATAAATGGTTTACACAGCCTATTGCCCCCAACAATCTGGGTCCTCATTTTACTGACCTCAGAAAGATGGAAGGCTGAGTCAACCTTGATCCGGTGAGACTCACCGAATCATCGAACTGCTGGCAGTCGGCAGAATTAGCCGGCAATACTGCATTCTCACCACTGCGCCGCCAAAGAAATTTCCCTTTTTTTTTCATCTAACGGCACTGTCATAGCTACCTCCCGTAACTCCAGCGATAGGAAATGGATGGTCCTATACACAAATGGTGTAGTGAGGAACAACTGGAACAGTCAATCCTTGAGCCCAAAATTTCTGTCGTTATGTGAAACAGTTAAAGTGAGTTTGGCCCCTTTCTTGCCACAGCTGTTAAGTGAATCACTGCAGTTGTTAAAGTTAGCAACACGGTTGTTAAGTGAATCCGGCTTCCCTCTTGGCTTTGTTTCTCAGAAGGTCGCAAAAGGGGGTCACATGACATTGTCATAAATACGAGCCTGTGGCCAAGCATCTGAATTTTGATCACGCGGCGGTGGGAATAGTGTCACAGCGGTCATAAATGTGCAAAATAAGTCACTTTTTTTTCCAGTGCTGTTGTAACTTCAAATGGTCACTAAACAAACGGTTGCAATTCAAAGACTGCCTGTAACCAAAAATCTTGGGGAATGTTCCACTCCAGGGCAGTGGCAAATCTGTGCATAGAATAGAAATAGAATAGAATAGAATAGAATAGAATAGAATAGAATAGAATAGAATAGAATAGAATAGAATAGAAATAGGAATAGGAATAGGAATAGGAATAGGAATAGGAATAGGAATAGGAATAGAATAGAATAGTATAGAAATAGAATAGAATAGAAATAGAAATAGAAATAGAAATAGAATAGAATAGAATAGAATAGAATAGAATAAATAGAATAGAATAGAAATAGAATAGAATAGAATAGAATAAATAGAATAGAATAGAATAGAAATAGAATAGAATAGAATAGAATAGAATAGAATAGAATAAATAGAATAGAATAGAAATAGAATAGAATAGAATAGAAATAGAATAGAAAAGAATAGAATAGAATAGAATAGAATAAATAGAATAGAATAGAATAGAATAGAATAAATAGAATAGAATAGAATAGAATAGAATAGAAATAGAATAGAATGAATAGAATAGAATAGAATAGAAATAGAATAGAATAAGAATAGAATAGAATAGAATAGAATAGGCTAGAATAGAATAGAATAGAAATAGAATAGAATAGAATAGAATAGAATAGAATAGAATAGAATAGAAATAATAGAATAGAATAGAATAGAAATAGAATAGAAATAGAATAGAATAGAAATAGAATAGAATAGAAATAGAATAGAATAGAATAGAAATAGAATAGAATAGAATAGAAATAGAAATAGAATAAGAATAGAATAGAATAGAATAGAATAGAATAGAATAGAAATAGAATAGAATAGAATAGAATAGAATAAATAGAATAGAAATAGAATAGAATAGAATAGAATAGAAATAGAATAGAATAGAATAGAATAGAATAGAATAGAATAGAATAGAATAGAAATAATAGAATAGAAATAGAATAGAAATAGAAATAGAAATAGAAATAGAATAAGAATAGAATAGAATAGAATAGAAATAGAAATAGAATAGAATAGAATAGAATAGAATAGAATAGAATAGAATAGAATAGAATAGAATAGAATAGAATAGAATAGAATAGAAATAGAAATAGAATAGAATAACACATCTTTTTTTATATCGAGTTGCATGAAAAGAGTTGCATGAAAAGGTAGAAATGTTCTCTCTTATCCTTTGCTTGCTGATTGGTAGGTTCTTCAGATCCGTTCCTGCCCTGTCTCTGTGTGAGGTCACCCAACATATTGCATGGATGTGTTCTTTTTTTGTTTTGTTTTGTTTTGTGTCGATTCAGGCCCGAAGTCTGCATGATTCAGAGCGGATTTTACGAGAAGGACCGGTTGAAATCTCCTGTATGAAAGAGGAGCCGCTTAGCCCTTCTGTGCCCCCAACAGGCAGAAAAGGTATTTCATGTTATTAATACGTTTTCCTAGTTCAGGGGTCAGCAACCTGCGGCTCTGGAGCCACATGTGGCTCTTTCATCCCTCTGCTGCATCTCCCTGTTGCTGGTCGGCACCACAATTTTGAGAGGAGCTTCCGGTTAGGACCTTGGTGGCTCGTTGAGGGTTTAAGGTTGCCGACCCCCGTCCTAGTTAATAGAATTTTTCCTTACCACTGGGCTATACCTGTAGTCCTCAACTTACGACCACAATTGAGCCAAATGTTTCTGTTGCTAAGTGAGAAATGTGCTCCGTTAGGTTTGCCCCATTTTACGACCTTTTTTTTTTAAAATTTGATTTATATGCCGCCCTTCTCCGGAGACTCAGGGCGGCTAAGCAATAGCCTTCATCCTTTTGTATATTTATACAAAGTCAGCTTATTGCCCCCACAATCCGGGTCCTCAATTTACCTACCTTAGAAAGGATGGAAGGCTGAGTCAACCTTGAGCCTGGCGAGATTCGAACCTGCAGTAATTGCAGGCAGCTGGTCTTAATAACAGGGTACTACCAAGGCTCTTTGTTAAGCGGATCACTGCCATTCCTAAATTAGTACGGTAACACAGTTGTTAAGTGAATCTGGCTTCCCCATTGACTCTGCTTGTCGGAAGGGGATCACATGAGTCACCCTGGGACACTGTGACCGTCATAAATAGGAGTCTGTTGCCAAGCATCTGAAGTTTGATCGCATGGCTACGGGGATGCTGCAACGGTCGTAAGTGTGAAAAACTGGTCATAAGTCACTTTTTTCAGTTTTGTAACTTCGAATGGCCACTAAATGAACTGTTGTAAGTCGAGGACTACCAGTATGTTGACTTTAATTAAATCACAGACACACACACACATGCCCAGCAAACCAGCATGACAGACTGAGGAATTCATGGAGTTTGTCAGAGTATATTCATGAACTGGAATAGGGCATAGCAACAGGTCAGCCAATGAGGGCTGTTTGGTAACTGAAACATAGTATTTGTTGTATAGGGCCATAAAAGACAGTTTGGAGCCTGTGCGTGGCTTAATTGTTCTGTATATAAGCTTGAGGGCAGTAGCTTTTCCATTTTGCCTCCTCCATTTTGTGCTGTGTTTATCCCAGAGATGGGTTTCAGCAGGTTCTGACCAGTTCTGGAGAACCGGTAGCGGAAATTTTGAGTAGTTCGGAGAACCGTTAGTAAATATTCTAACTGGCCCCGCCCCCATCTATTCTCTGCCTCCCAAGTCCCAGCTGATCAGGAGGAAATGGGGATTTTGCAGTACCCTTCCCCTGGATTGGGGGCGGAATGGAGATTTTACAGTATCCTTCCCCTGCCACGCCTACCAAGCCACACCCACAGAACCGGTAGTAAAAAAATTTGAAATCTACCACTGGTTTGTACTTGCTATTTCTCTTCTCTACAACGTGAAGAAACCTACAATGGTATTGTATATAAAGACATTTTCTTATGTAGTTGAATCCTGCAGAATTATTTAATTGTGTCTGATTGCGTGTGCTGCAACAAACTCTGACAGAGTTGACGTCCACCACAACTCTTAAAGTCTGGAGACTCCTTGTGTAGTGTCATGTTGTATGATTCTGCCTTAAAGGATGGAATGAATTTTTTTTTTTAATGAATATATTTCAACACGAATCCCCTGGAATTTTTTATAGAACCACAAGGAATTTCTTGGGAATCCCCAGCAGATGACATCCCGGTTTCTGATTCTCCGGTGGAACTGGAACTGAGGAAAGACATTCAAGTAGAATTGCCAAAATTAACCATCGATGATTTTTACTTGCACCGAATACTGGGGAAAGGAAGTTTTGGCAAGGTAAGGTGATGGCGAGGAGAAAAAAAACTTGATTTTTAAATTACGCAGCAGGAAGTGTGTAGTCATTTTCATAGTTCTGTCCTTTCCACTCCAAAATCCTCATTTCCTTCACTCTTGCTACTAGTATGAAGGGGTAGCTGCAGAGCTGCTAAGCCACCATTCCTCTGTTATATTGAAAAGACCCTCTGAAACAAGAGCCAGGAAGAAAGGCGAAGCCAAATTTCCTGCCAATGGGAAGCCAGCTCCCTCATAAGCTCAGAGTTGAGGTGAAGTATACAAAAAGTCCACTTTTGCCATGATTTCAAACCATTCCTGGCCCAGAAATAATTTGACTCTGCTGCCAAATATAGATAGTCCTCGACTTACAAACACAATGGAGCCCAACATTTCTATTGAGAGAGTTATTAACTGAGTTTTGCCCCATTTTACAACTTTTCTGGCCACAGTTATTAAGTGAATCACTGCTGTTCGTAAGATAGTGTGATGGTTAAAAGTCTGAAGAGATTCTCAGTCATCATCCAGGTCATGGTTGTCCCAAAGGTGCTTTTTTTCAGGCGGCAACTGGACTTTCCTGTCTTTTCTTTGAAGATGTTTCGCTTCTCATCCAAGAAGCTTCTTTAGCTCTGACTGGATGGTGGGGAATGGAAGGATTGATGCTCCTTGCAGACAGCTGGTCATTTGCATCCTTTTAGCAGGTCGTTGAGGCCACTTGGAGGTTTATCTGTGTCCTCAGGGACACGACCATCATAGTGTGATGGTTGTTAAGCGAATCTGGCTTCCCCGTTGAGTTTGCTTGACTGAAAGTCGCAAAAGGAGACACTGCAGCCATCATAAATATGAATCTGTTGTCAGTTGCATCCTAATTTTAATCACGTGACCACGGAGAAACATTGCAACGGTCACGTGAAAAATGTTCAAAAGTCACTTTTTCCCAGTGCCGTTATAATTTCCAACGGTCACTAAAATGAACGGTTGTAAGTCGAGGACTACCTGTAGACCTAACCTAAGGGTCCGTTCAGATCCACAGCGCATTGCAAACTGATATACAAAGCCCTCAGGCCCGTGTGTGCGTGAATGATCTTCCTACGTTTGTGACTTTGCCCGTCTAAGCGGCTCCTTGGTGATTATTTTTTTTTTCGCTCCAGGTTTTCCTTGTCGAACTCAAAACCACGAACCAGTTTTTCGCCATGAAAGCCCTGAAGAAGGAGGTGGTTCTGATGGACGACGACGTGGAATGCACCATGGTGGAGAAGCGTGTCCTCTCGCTGGCTTGGGAGCACCCATTTCTCACCCACGTCTTCTGTACTTTCCAAACTAAGGTTAAAAAGAGACATTAATCAATCAACCACTTTGTCCAAATCACGCAGTTACCACCACTAAAGCAGGGGTCACCAACCTTTCCGACCTCAGGGAGCACTAAATTCATAATTTTAAATCCTGTGGGCCGCTAATATGATCTGCCTAATGATCGGCTGGGTGGGCGTGGCTAGGTGGTCATGTGACTGGGTGGGTGTGGCCAACTCGATGTCACTCACATTCACATGTCTATTTGCCCCTCCCCTCCCAGCAACTCCTCGCCTCCCCGCCCGGGCTCCTTAGCGCCCCAACAGGAAGCAGTTGTTGGAGCTAAGCAGCCACCACGAGAAAGAGTTGACAAAACAGCTCAGTTCAAATTGGATCTGACCAAGAAGGAGGCTCAGTAGAAGCACCTCATTGAGGACTAGGAGCATAGGCTTTCCAAGCAGAGGGAAGACCTGCAGGAGTGCAAGGCCAGGTACTGGTGCCTGGAGGCTCAGCGGGCTGAGATTGTCAGCCAGTTCCAGGCCATGATGCAGTCCCACTGGAACAAGGCCCTCCAGCTCTTCGCCATCAGAGGCATGTTCTGTCCCCGTCTCACACACGCACACCCACAGACAGTCAATAGTGAAATAAACCAGCCGACAAAGGTTTCTCTAAGAGCAGAATTGGCAGCAACCCAGTGGCTGACTGCCAAGAGTCTTTTACTTACGAAGGGAGTGTTTTTCAAAGCCAACACACAAGAGATAAGAGAATATTCAAAAAGTCCAGCAATGCAGAGAGGTTTGTTCAATATCAGTTTTTGCTCGTCACAGCCACCACACCCCCTTTTATACCTTGTGTTGTGTGGCCAGTGACTCAGCTTAATCCCTGGCACGCCTCTTCCTCTGCTGCGCGCGCTTATCTCTGTGACGCTGTCGAGGGTCCAGCCAAGACTCATCATCATCATCATTACTGTCCACCTGCGGCTGCGTGGAAGTGCTTGGCCCCGGGCCTATCTCTTGGCCTTCGACGGACACCGGAGGCATTGCCAGAGAGGAGGGTCCTGGAGAGGGAGGCCTTGCCAACTCCTCTCCTTCACTCTCGGACTCCTCTCCTGCTGATAACACAGGCTCGGTGATCGGAGCCATAACAAGGCACCTCCCTCCAGCCTTTGCCCAAAACCCCACACCAGGAGGCCGAAGCAGACCCCAAGTTGGAATTTCTACCCCCCTCTGACCCACACAAAAAGACCCCGAAGGGGGAGACTCTCTGCAGCAACACAAACGTTCATTGCACGTATCTGTCCCAGATATGGGCCGTAGTTTGAGGACCCCTGATTTCGTGGAATATAAAAAATGCAAATAATTTTTCTGCGGACCACCAAAATTTTCTCGCGGACCATCAGTTGGTGACCACTGCATTGGAGCTTTTGCCCAAATACTAATGGTCATTCTTTTGTCCCTTGCTAGGAGAACCTGTTCTTTGTAATGGAGTACCTCAACGGAGGAGACCTCATGTTCCATATTCAGAACTGCCACAAATTTGAAATGGAACGAGCAAGGTGAGGTGGGCCTGGCTTGACTTGATGGAACAGAAGCAATCAACTAGCATAAATTTATTTACACAATAAATCCTGAATAGACTGACAGCACACTAAGCTGTGTGCCTGTAACTATAACCTCCTGTTCTTACCTAGGCTTCCTGAGACAGTAAAAAGCACACAATTAGTCCCAAAAACCCTCTTATTATTTCAACGGCTGTGAATTCTGTTCATCCACAGCCCGTGATGAGTCACAAATAGTTTGTAAAGAGTCCGACAGGCGTCTGCCACAGTCCTTCGGGATAAGGCTGATAAGCACCCACCTTTATCTCCCTTGACACGCTGCCAAAGATCTAATTGCCAGTTAGCTTTGCGAGGTCCACATGGAGCACAGAGTCAAAACGGAGCTTCGGAATTTAAACCGACTAGAACGAACAAGGTTGCTTCCTGCAAAGGCTCACGTGCCTTTGCTCCTCCTTTATGTCTTATGAGAGGGTCCAATTATCTCCAAGCCTTACTCCCGAGTCGCCCCTTTTGTCTTAACTGTTCTTGCCTTCTGGCAGCTCTGCGCATGCGCGCACTGGGAACAGGCTCCCCCTGTTCCTCTGCCTCGCTGACGTCACACTCTGGAGGCTCAGGAATCAGCACATAACTCCCAGGTGGCCCTGTCCCTGTTTCTGCCTCTGACGCATAGTCCTCGTCCGAGCCTTTCCCAGACTCCAGGACTGGCCCATGTTCCTCCTCAGCCTCCTCACCGTCCGACTCTGCTGCCAGCTCCGCAGGCTGCCGCTGGACCACAACATCTCCATCTTGACCTTTTGATGTACCTATTTCTATTCTGTGCTTTCATTATTCGATTGAGTAGACAAATAGAAACAAACCTTATTATTAATAATTATAATGAAATATCATTGTTCGTTTCACCTGAGCCAGCCAGAAAGATTCTTCTTTGGTTCTTGTTCTGATAAAAGGAATGTCTCCACATTTTGTAGGTTCTATGCTGCTGAAATTATTTGTGGGCTGCAGTTCCTCCATTCCAAAGGCATCATATACAGGTAGGGATTATTATTATTTTCTTTAAATCCTGAAATTTTGCCAGTTCCAAATAAAAGATCAGCGTACAGAGAACTTTGAGGGTTCTGTGCCAGTTCTCCTCATTGTTGCCCAAATTTGAATCACGTGACCATGGAGGGGGGATGCTGCAGCAGTCGTAAGTGTGAAAAACGGCCATAAGTCACTTTTTTCAGTGACGTTGCTACTTTGGTCATTAAATGAATAGTTTTAAGTTAAGGGTTACCTGTATTCTGTATGTTCTCCGCCTTGAGTTACAGTGATACCTTGGTACTTAACTGCTTTGAAGTCATCAAATTTGGTACCCAATGAATTTTGATGCAAAAATTTTGTCCAGGTACTCATTGTTTGATTCGTACTCAACGCACAAGCTACATGTCAGGGTTCCGATGGATGCCCTAATTATTTATTTATTTGTTTGTTTTAATTTGTATACCGCCCTTCTCCGACAGGACTCAGGGCGGTGAACAGCCAAAATAAAACAGAACGTACAAAATTTAAAAACAGTTTAAAAAATAATTAAATATTTTTGGCCACAATTTAAAACAACCCAATTAAAATCAATTCAATTTAACCGAAAACAGTGGGATCAAGCCAGCCCAGCTAGGTGAAATAAATAAGTTTTCAGGGCCCAACGAAAAGTCTGGAGGTCTGGTATTGTGCGTATCTCTGGGGGGAGGTTGTTCCAGAGGGCGGGCGCCGCCACAAAGAAGGCTCTCCCCCCTGGGGGTCGCCAGCCGACATTGTCTGGCGGACGGCACCCTGAGGAGGCCCTCTCTGTGCGAGCATACTGGCCGGTGGGAGGCTATTGGCAGAAGGCGGTCTCATAGATACCCTGGCCCTAAGCCATGGAGCGCTTTAAAGGTGGTCACCAACACCTTGAAGCGCACCCGGAAGACCACTGGGAGCCAGTGCAGCTCGCACAGGATCATGAATCATGAGCCTCGAGCCAAGCTTCAAAAGAAATCCAGTTATTTATTAGGCGCTTCACGTCAGCACATTCCAAGTGAAGCCAACTCTGGCCCCAAGTAATTTACTACCCAGGCATGACCCTGGTTCCCCCCTCCGCCCAGGATGTGTCATCAGTCACCTTCACCAAAGAAGCAATTTCTCAGGTTGTAGAGATCACTCCCCTCCAGCTACTGTGGGTAACCCTTGGAGACAGCCTTGGGAAAGATATGTCTGGAATGTGCTTTTGTTTTTTGGCTGCTGTGCTGCTTCGCTGTTTCCCATCCCCCTTGCCTATGGCAACTCGAGAACAGGCCAGGGATGCTTTGTGAGTTGACACTACAACTTGTCGGTATTGGCTGCCTTGTGACTCACTACATTATTCCTTATGGGAATAATTTGTTTGGTACACATCGTTTTTGGTGCCTCCCGGAAGCATTAACAATGAGTACAGAGATATCGCTCTACTTGCAAAAAAACAAATAAAGGTAGGATATAAATTAAATAAATAAATCGATTTTAGGAGCAGGGAATGGCAGCCACAATCGATTGGGGGATTGGAGAAGACTAAAAAAGGGACCTTTGAAGGAACAGAGCTAACCCTTCATCCTCTTTCAGAGACCTCAAGCTGGATAATGTTCTCCTCGACAAAGAAGGCCACATCAAGATTGCTGACTTTGGCATGTGCAAAGAGAACATGTTAGGCAACGCTAAAACGAGCACCTTCTGTGGGACACCGGATTATATTGCCCCTGAGGTAGGTGGGCGTGGACCTTTGTTTCTCCAAAATAAAAGAACATACAGTATAAAGAATGGTTGCTGGAATTGGGCACGTCTAGTCTAGTGAACAGAAGGACCAGCGGTGACATCAGTGGTGGGATCCTGCCGGTTCGGTGATCGCACGCACAGTTTTAACAAAACTAACCTTCCACGTTACTTCTGGGGAGTAGCATAGCTGAGGCGCGGCAATCCATTCTGCCGCGCGAATCAGCTGAGAGGGTAAAGGTAAGTAAAGAGCAGAGGTGGGCGGGTGCACCCACCTGATCGTCGGAGCTACCGGTTCACCTGAACCAGTCCGAACCGGCTGAATCCCACTCCCGGGTGACATGATAGCAGAGTTCCAGTATTTGAGGGGCTGCCACAAAGAAGAGGGAGCCAAGCTATTCTCCAAAGCACCAGAAGGCAGGACAAGAATCAATGGATGGAGACTAATCAAGGAGAGAAGCAACCTAGAACTAAGGAGAAATTTCCTACACAGTTAGAATCGGTGGAACCACTTGCCTCCAGAAGTTATAAATGCTCCAACATTGGAGGTTTTTAAGAGGAGATTGGACAACAATTTGTCTAGAATGGTATAGGGCCAGTGGTGAAATGTAAAATTTGTTACTACCGGTTCTGTGGGCGTGGCTTGGGGAGGGGTAATATGACTGAGTGGGCGTGGCCAACTTTTTTTTAAAAAAAAAACTTTTAAAACCATTTTTTCTACAACCTCTTCGGCTGAGCCACTGAGCCACCTAACCAGGCTCACTTAACAACGATGGCAAGAAAGGTCATGAAAGGGGACAAAATTCACTTAGTAACTGTCTTGCTTAGCGCAGCAATATGAAGCCCAGTTGTGGCCATATGTCGAGGACTACCGTCCTTCTTTAAGCTTCCTTTTGTTTGTTTTTCAACTCTCCCTTCTCTTTCCCATTGGCAGATTCTTCTTGGGCAGAAATACAACATGGCGGTTGATTGGTGGTCCTTCGGGGTCCTTCTGTACGAGATGCTGATTGGCCAGTCCCCCTTCCATGGCCAGGATGAAGAACAGCTCTTCCAGTCCATCCGCATGGACAGCCCATTCTACCCCCGCTGGCTTGACAAGATTGCAAGGGACCTCTTAGTAAAGGTGAGGTTGGGAGATTCCATTATACCAGAACGGGGGTGTTTCCAGTTTGAATATCCCATCCATCCAGTTTTGGTTGCCGTGTGATCTGTCCCCGTCCCCACACACACACACACAGCCAGCCGAGGGTTAAGGAAACACTTTGGAACGCACCCAGTTCTTATCTCCGACTTGGCAGCGATAGACACACCGTCTGCCAAGGGACTTTATTTGCACAAACAGACAGATAAAATACGAACGTTCAAGAAAGTCCAAACAGAAATAATATTCCTCCCAGCAGTTCCGGACGAGGCTTTAGTGACTCCAAGGTTTTGCTTTGTTCGTCACAAAAGATCCTTGACCACCACTCTCTATTATATAGTCTCTGGGGTGTGGTCTCTGGGGTGTGGTCCAGTGACTCAGTGCTAATCCCTAGCACGCCTCCTAAACTGCTGCAAACGTTTATCACGCCTTCGGAGGCGTGCGTCCAGGAATGATGTCTCATTATCACTTTGACTGGAATCAGCTGTCTCCTCTCCCTCGACCGGCACTTGAGACAATGCCAGAGGGGAGGGGCCTGGAGAGGGAGGCCTGGCTGACTCCTCTTTCTCATGCTCGGAGCTTTCTTCCTCCGATGGGACAGGCTCAGAGGGCGGGGCCACAACACCGTGATGTAAAAAAAATGTGGAGACTCTAGAAAGAGTGCAGAGAAGAGCAACAAAAGTGATTACGGGACTGGAGGCTAAAACATATGAAGAACGGTTGCAGGAACTTGTTGTGGCTCCGTTACCTGAGCCTGTGTCATCGGCAGGAGAGGACTCCGAGAGTGAAGGAGAGGAGTTGGCAAGGTGTCCCTCTCCAGGACCCTCCTCTTTGGCAATGCCTTCGGTGTCCGCCGAAGGGCAAGAGATAGGGCCGGGGCCAAGCATGTCCACACAGCCACAGGTGGACAGTGATGAGAGTAATGAGTCTTGGCTGGATCCACGCCAGCGTCGCAGAGATAAGCGCGTGCAACAGAAGAAAAGGCGTGCCCGAGATTAGTCTGAGTCACTGGACCACACCCCACAGGGTATAAAAGGGAGCATGGTGGCCAGTCAAACCTTGTGACGAACAAAGCTGAAAACTTCCACGCCATTCTGCATTGCCGGACTTTTGCTATAGACTTTGCTGGATTATCTCTGGACTTGATTGACTCTGTAATTATTGAGCTGTTTCTTTTGATGTACCAGAAGCAGGGAGAAGTTATTTCTCCTCTTCGTAAGTAATAAACTCTTGGCAGGCAGCCACTAGGTTGTTGCCAAGTTCCGTTATCATAAGGAAAAGGATTTTGCCGGCTGGTTTAGTCTTTAACTCTTGGACGTCTGTTGGTGTGTGTGCGTGTGGGACGGGGACAGAACAGAACTGGGTGTGTCCAGTTTAATGAAAAGAAGGACTAGGGGAGACATGACAGCAGAGTTTCAAATTTTGAGGGACTGCCACAAAGAAGAGGGAGTCAAGCTATTCTCCAGATACAGATTAACAGAATTGGAAGGGACCTTGTAGGTTCGCACCGGTTCGCAAGAACCGGTAGTAAAAATTTGTAGTAGTTCGGAGAACTACTCCGGTAATAACATTGGCTGGCCACGCCCCCGAACTGGTCCCCGGCCCGGTTGCTGCTTGCTTACCCTGCCCACCTCATCAGACTTAACAAATGTCTCGTTTCAGAATAGAAATTTTGGGCTCAATTGTAGTCGTAAGTCATAAGTCAAGAACTACCTGTACTTCCAGTTTTCAGGAAAACAGTGCCCTGTTTTAACAACTGTGGGTGTCAGCGTTCAACGCTGGCATAGAGAGAGCAGAGGAGAGCGAAAGATACAACTCTGAAACTTTTGCCTGCTAAATCCCTTTGAAGCCCGGTTGTCGTGGAAATGAGGGGAGGGGGCAGATTCCTGGGAAATGACGAGGAAAAGAAGTCTGAAGAATGACTTGGAAGACAGCCAATGAGAAGCAGAGATTTGGGGATCGGAAAGGGAGGGATTGGGAGGCAAAAGGTCAGTCTTGTCCGCGCGGAGTCATGATCCGGTGGCTGAGCTCAATTAAAGAAAGATTTCCTTAAAGATTGGCAGTTTGGAAATTCATTTAATTTTGAGATAGCACCGCAGTCTGACAGTGGGATTGGCTTAACAACCACCATTTTTTAAAAAAGGTTTTAATATGAGATTGATCATGTGACTGGCCCATTTTTATTTATTTTTTTACAACTATCACCCCTTACGACCATGGTGGAAGGTTCCATTATGGTCATAATTCGAGGACTACCTAAATTCTTTACCTTAAGTTCTAAAGAGAAGGTTTTCTCGTTCTTTAAAGCCATTTGCTAGTGAGGGAGCAAATGTTTCACATACCCTTTATCCATTTTCTTAACGCTTCGATCTTTTGATTTGTAGCTTTTCGTTAGAGAACCGGAGAGGCGGTTGGGAACCCAAGGGAATATTCGACAGCATGCCTTCTTTCAAGATATCACTTGGGAAGCTTTGGAAAGAAAAGAGATTGACCCGCCTTTCAAGCCTATCGTGGTGAGAATCGTTCCTTTGACTCTCTTAATTTCTCTGAATAACTTCCTGAAGCCACAGTTAATTTAATTTTAATTTTTTTTGTGCGTTTATTCCAGGGGTGAAATGTAAAATTTGTTACTACCGGTTCTGTGGGTGTGGCTTGGTGGGGGGGGGTTTAATGTGACTGGGTGGGCGTGGCCAACTTTTTTTTAAAAAAAAACTTTTCAAAGCATTTTTTCTAATGCTTTGAAAAGTCTCTGCCAATCAGGCAACTCAGCTGGGATCGTCAGAGACTTTTCAAAGCAATTTTTTTACCACCTCTTTGGCCAAGAGGTTGCAGAAAAAAAATGCTTTGAAAAGCCTCTGATGATCCCAGCTGAGCCGCGGGATCATCAGAGGCTTTTTTTTTTAACTTTTAAAAGCATTTTTTCGGCCGAAGAGGTTGTAGAAAAAATGCTTTTAAAAGTAAAAAAAAAAAAAGCCTCTGATGATTGTGCGGCTCAGCTGGGCATGGAGGGGGGGGCAGGGATTTTTGCTACCGGTTCTCTAAACCACCCGCCTCCATCGCTACTGGATCGGGCGATCCAGTCCGAACCGGGAGCATTTCACCCCTGCTTTATTCCATTCAGATAGCATTCCCCCCATTTACACGTAGTCCTCGATTTACATCCGTGCATTTAATTACAACAGCACTGAAAAAAAAATACAGGCAGTTCTCGACGTACGACCACATTGGAGCCCAACGTTTCTGTGGTTAAGCGAGACATTTGTTCAGCGAGTATTGCCCTGCTTTCCGAACTTTCTTGCCACAGTTGTTAAGGATAAGGATAATTTTATTTCTATACCTCCCCTCTCCCGAAGGACTCGGGGCGGTGTACAGCCAGGTAAAAACACAATGCAAATATCACAATTTAAATTTAAAAAATTATTAAAAGTATTACATTTAAGGCCAATTAACTAAAAAACCCAACAATTTAAGAATTCCAAATTTAAAACTCAATTATGAAGCTAGCCCTGCCTGTCGGAAGAGCAGGGTCTTAAGAGCACAGCAGAAAACTCGGAGGTCAGAGATCTTGCGTTAAGTGAATCACCACAGGTTGTTAAGTGAATTCGGCATTCCCCCGTTGATTTTGTTGGTCAGAAGGTTGCAAAAAGCGAAACTACACATTGGGACACTGCGACCGTCATAAATATGAAGCGGTTGTCAAGCATCCGAATTCTGATCACATGACCACGGGGCTTCTGCAATGGTCGTAAGTGTGAAAAATGGTCACAAGTCACTTTTTTCAGTGCCGTTGTAACTTTGAACCGTCACTAAATGAACTGTTGTAAGTCGAGGACTACCTGTAACTTATGTGCATTTTTCACACTTACGGCCGTTGCAGCATCCCCGTGGTCACATGATCAACATTCAGATGCTTGGCAACTGGCATGTACTTATGCCTGTTGCATTGTCCCAAGGTCATATGATCCGCTTTTGACAAGCAAAGTCCATGGAGACGCCCGATTCACTCAACAACCGTGTTATTAACTTAACCACTGCAGTGATTCACTTAAGAACGGTGGCATAAAAGAACATAAAACGGGGCAAAACTCACTGAACAATTCTCTCGCTTAGCAACAGAAAATGTGGGCTCAATTGTCATAAGTCGAGAACTACCTGTAGTTCAGTTTTGCTATGGGGAAACCAAGTTATTGGGTTATCATAATTGGGTAAATCAGGCCATCACATTTCAACTGTAACTCAGTTTATCTGTGGTCTCGGCAAATTACATAGCCTAATTTTTTGTGCAACAGACAAAATGAAGAGTTTTTAAATTATGTATTTATATTGATACGGCATCCATCTCATCAATGCAACTCTGCACAGCTAAGAAAAATTAAAATACAATATAAATACATCCAATGCTTTAAAAAGTACTATTCGCACTCAGATGTCTATGGAGAGTCTCAATCATCCAGTCATGATTGTCCCTAAGGTGCTTTTTCAAAAGGCAACTGGACTTTCTTTGTTTTTACTTGAAGACATTTCACTTCTCCTCCAAGAAGCTTCTCCAGTTCTGAACCGAACTGAAGAAGCTTCTTGGACGAGGAGTGCAACATTTTCAAGCAAAAACAAAGTCCAGTTGCCTTTAGAAATAGCACTTTTGGGACATTCCTAGCCAGGTGTTTACTACCCAGGGGGAAAAAAAAAGTTACGTTCTGGGTGCGAATTCATACAATTGGCTTAACCACATCAAATCAGGTCCTAGCAGATGCCTTCACACAATACGCTAAGTTTAGTTAACCTTAACCTTGGTAAATTTTCCTCTAACTGCAAATCCAACTCACCTATGGTTTTTTTTTAATGCAAACCCACAACACAAGAATTTAATAACCAGGGTAAGTATCTGCAAAGATCAGGCAGTGTGTGAGAGTGGCTTATATGTGCATGCCACTTGATCGTGCAAATGCTACTCTACTCTACTCTACTCTACTCTACTCTACTCTACTCTACTCTACTCTACTCTACTCTACTCTACTCTACTCTACTCTACTCTACTCTATTCTTTGCATTCCTAGAGTGGCTGCATCTTCTTTCTAAAGATTGTGGAAGACTTTCTACATTTCTCCTCAGAAATTATGTGACAAGGGCACAGGTTACTGCTATTTTTCCAATCCTGTCTTTTTTTAAAAAAAGCTCAGAGGCTTCATCTTCAGATAAATCTCCCTCTTTATTTGCTCCTCGAGAGGAGTTTTCTCCTTTGTCTGGGTCTAACGCCACTTTCTCTCTCTTTCTCCTTGAAAGAAATCGCCAGGAGACTGCAGCAACTTCGACAAGGAATTTCTCAACGAAAATCCCCGCCTCTCCGTCGGAGACCGGACCCTCATCAACAGTATGGACCAAAACATGTTTAGGACTTTTTCGTTTACCAACCCCATCATGGAGAAATTGCTATCCTGAGGAATGACCTACAATAGAGGCATCCTTTAAGCCAACCCAGAGACAGTGGGACGTGACTGCCAGGGCTGGTTTGCACCTCTGTCTACATCTTCCCTACTCTGAACTTGCAACTTTTGAGAGTGCAAAAATTGGTGGGATCCTTGCACTCTGTGTCTTCTCGTTCACCGGGCAACCAGGAGGATAGGAGGACCTGCTTTGAGAAGAAGACTTGAAGTGTTTCTGACCCAGCTCCCCAAACACGACAAATCCTCTGCAGTGAACTTAAAAGATTCCTTTCTTAGGAAAATGCCGGCAGCCCCGGTAAAAAGTTTCTCTCTCAGGCTAACAAGTCTGTCCATCCGGAAGATGAATAGTTATTATTATTATTATTATTATTATTATTATTATTTATGGAATTTGTATACCGCCCTACTCCCGAAGGACTCAGGGTGGTGAACAGCCAGATAAAATACATATAATACAAATGTTAAAAAACCATTAAAATACAATTAAATAATTGGCCCGGAAAACGAAATTTAAAACACCCCAAATTCATAAAACAAATTTAAAATTGAAGAATTTTAAAAGTTTAAAAAGTTTAAAAGAGAGGTTTGGCCAGGCCGGCCTGCTGGAAAAGAAATGTTTTGATGGCACGGCGAAAAGCGCGCAGGTCCGGGATCCTCCGTATCTCCGGGGGGAGCTCATTCCAGATGGTGGGTGCCCCCACAGAGAAGGCTCTCCCCCTGGGGGCCGCCAGTCGACATTGTTTGGCCGACGGCACCCTGAGGAGCCCCTCTCTATGGGAGTGTACTGGTCGGTGAGAGGCTACTGGTGGCAGAAGGCGGTCTCGTAAATACCCCGGTCCTAAGCCATGGAGCGCTCTAAAGGTGGTAACCAAAACCTTGAAGCGCGCCCGGAAGACCACCGGGAGCCAGTGCAGCTCGCGCAGGAGGGGGGTCACATGGGAGCGCCCCGTCGCTCCCATAACCACCCGCGCGGCCGCATTTTGGACCAGCTGGAGCCTCCGGGTGCTCCTCAAGGGGAGCCCCATGTAGAGAGCATTGCAGTAGTCCAGGCGGGAAGTGACGAGGGCATGAGTGACTGTATTTAACGAGTCCCGATCCAGAAAGGGAAGCAACTGGCGAATCAGGCGAACCTGATAAAACAGTTGTCTGCCACATCTATCCATCTCCACCCCCTGCCTGTTATCCCCAGAGCTAGGGTGGGGCTTCGCTAGCAGCGGTGGCTCTTCCTTCCCCAGGACCGGCCCATAGATTTCCACTGCTCTCCTCTCCTCTGCCTTCTGTGCATCAGGCACTGGACCCAGCTGTTCCTCCTCTTCCTCATCAGCCACCTCCAGACCTGGAGGCTGTGACTCTCCATCTGAGGGCTGACAGACGGCCCAGGCTCCGCCTCTCTCTCTCTCTCTCTGACAGATCCATTCCCTCTCCCCCCCCCTCCCCCGGAGCTCTCAGGTTGCCTGGATGCTGACCCTGACTCCCACGGCTCCTTCTCCTCATCCGATTCGGCTGTTGGAGGGGCCGCCGGCCAGCAGGCCACAACACTCCCAAGACTGGAATTATAATTGCACAGATTTTGCAAATCTGCAGACCTGTTCTCTGTTTTCCCCACTGGGAAAAAAACAACAACAACAGGTCGTCTTTGAATCTGTATGTGGGATTCCTTTGAACGACTGTTATTTCACATTATATGAGCCGAGGTGGCGCAGTGGTTAGAATGCAGTACTGCAGGTGACTTCTGCTGACTGCCGGCTGCCTGTAATTTGGCAGTTCAAATCTCAGCGGCTCAAGGTTGACTCTGCCTTCCATCCTTCCGAGGTGGGTAAAATGAGGACCCAGATTGTTGGGGGCAAGAGACTGACTCTGTAAACCGCTTAGAGAGGGCTGTAAAAGCACTGCAAAGTGGTATATAAGTCTAAGTGCTATTGCTATTGCTATCTCCTGTATCCACTGTTTTTCCTTCAGTGGCTAGAAAAACTGGATTGCGGTGTTTTTGAGTTGTGAATATGGATTGGGGTTTTTTTTCCCACATTAAAAATGTTTATTTGTGATGTTTGTACAGTGTAATAAAGAACAGTCATCCATTAAAAAGCATCTGTCAAGTCTTTGATCATTCATAACCACTATGGAGAATTATTTTATGTACAATTTTGACACCTATTCCTTTCAGCTCTCCTGACCCAGAGTTTGCCTTCCAGTTCATTCTATTTGTTATGCTTCCGTTCTCCAATGGAAGATTTTGGGATCGTTGTAAATCAGCTTGATTAAACACGAGCATCATATCCAGTGATGGGATTCAACTTCTTTAACAACCGGTTTTCTGTCCTAATGATTTCTTCCAACAACCAGTTTGCCAAACTGCTCAGAAAGTTAACAACCGGTTCTCTCGAAGTGGTGCGAACCGGCTGAATCCCACAACTGATCCATATCCAGTGGTGGGTTTCAAATTTTTTTTACTACCGGTTCTGTGGGTGTGGCTTGATGGGTGTGGCATGGCTTGGTGGGCGTGGCAGGGGAAGGATACTGTAAAATCTCCATTCCCTCCCCAATCCAGAGGAAGGTTACTGTAAAATCTCCATTCCCTCCCCAATCTAGAGGAAGGTTACTGCAAAATCCCCATTTCCTCCCGATCAGCTGGGACTTGGGAGGCAGAGAATAGATGGGGGCGAGGCCAGTCAGAATTTTTACTACCAGTTCTCCAAACTACTGCTCTATATTATCAACTACTCGGCTACTTCTGATAAGGTGGCTGTTGAGTAGCAGACATGAGGCAGCATCCATCCTGTGGTTTCCTGCTGACTCGCTGCATAGCAAAAACCACAAATGCCGTTGCAACGCACCGTACTTCTGTTCAATGCAGCGGCTTGACCTACATTTAGCATCGGTGGTTGCAGAGGTGTGATTGAAATGAATCTCACATCGCTTTCCTTTAACTCTGCTGCCACGGATATGGTCAGGTCTGCAAAGCAACAGGTGCTTTGTTACCTCCATAAATGGCTTTATTGTGCAAGGGGGAGAATAGAGAGCCAGGTTGGTCTAGTAGTGGTTAAGGCACCAAGCTAGAAAGAGGGAAACTCTTGAGTTTATTTATTTATTTATTTATTTATTTATTTATTTATTTATTTATTTATTTATTTATTTAATGGGACTTGTATGCCGCCCTATCTCCACAGGACTCAGGGCGGCTGTTCTGTCCCCGTACCTCACACGCACCCCCACAGATGGCCCGAAGTTAATAAGCCACACGATAAAACTCTTTGATGATAAAGCTGGCAGCAACCGAGTGGCTAGCTGCCAATTCAGACTTTACTCACACAAAACAAAGATTAGACTGTCAGCATTCCGATAAAACAAGCAGAGTGTCAACAATACAAGGATTAATCCAAATGCAGTCCGATAAAGCAGGCAAAGTCCAGTAACACAGAGATCATGGAGTATTTCCAGTTTTTGCTCGTCACAAACTGAACCGGCCATCACACCCACATTTATACCCTGTGGGGTGTGGTCCAGTGACTCAGCTAATCTCTGGCATGCCTTCCCTTCTGCTGTGCACGCTTCTCCCTGCACCTCTGTCATGGGTCCAGCCAACACTTATCTTCTTCATCGCTGTCCACCTGTGGCTGCGGGGACGTGCTTAGCTCTGAGCCTATCGTTTGGCCTTCGGTGTCCTCTGGAGGCATTGCCAGAGAGGAGGGTCCTGGAGAGGGAGGCCTTGCCAACTCCTCCCCCTCACTCTCAGAGTCTGCATCTGTCGATAGCCCAGCTCAGGCAACAGAGCCACAACAGCGGCTCACAACAATTAAAACAGAACAAACAAACCATTAAAACAGAAGTCCAAATTAAAATTTAAAAAATTCAATAACACCCAGATTAAAACCCCAATCAGTCCAAGGCGGCCAGGTGAAATAGCCAAGTTTTCAGCCCACGGCGGAAAGAGCGAAGGTCGGGGGCCACCCGGAGCTCCAGAGGGAGTTGATTCCAAAGAGCGGGTGTGCCCACAGAGAAAGCTCTCTCCCTGGGGGTCGCCAGCCGACACTGTCTGGCAAACGGCACCCTGAGGAGGCCCTCTCTGTGGGAACGCACCAGGCGATGGGAAGCTGTTGCTGGCTGCGGATGGTCTGCCAAATATCCCAGGCCTAAGCCATGTAGGGCTCTATAGGTCATCACCAGCACCTTGAATCTCACCCGGAGGGCAACTGGCAGCCAATGCAAGTCGCGCAGGAGAGGTGTAACATGGGAGTGTCGGGACACTCCCATCACTACCCGCACAACCGCATTCTGCACCAGCTGAAGCCTCCGAGTGGTCTTCAGGGGCAGCCCCATGTAGAGAGCATTGCAGTAGTCAATACGAGAGGTGACAAGTGCATGAGTGACCATGTGTAGGGCATCTCGGTCCAAGTAGGGGTGCAACTGGTGCACCAGGCGAACCTGGGCAAATGCCACCCCCCCCCCGGTCACGGTCGTTACATGATCTTCCAAATTTAACCATGAATCCAGGAGGACGCCCAGGTTGCGCATCCTATCTACAGGGGAGTTAAGAGTCCTACCTTAAGCATGAAAGCCAGCTGGGTGACTTTGGAGTTTGGACCAATCAGGAAGGGGAGGAGGCGGGGGAGGAGGAGGAGGAAGAGGAGGATTGTGGGGTCCTTAGTGCTCTCCGAGCATGGTTGTTTTCTTGCAGATGTTTTATGACCCAACTAGGTAACATCATCAGTGCTTGAAGAGAGTGGGGTATTCAGGGAGGAGGAGGAGGAGGAGGAGGAGGAGGAGGAGGAGGAGGAGGAGGAGGAGGAGGAGGAGGAGGAGGAGGAGGAGGAGGAGGAGGACTGTGGGGTCCTTAGTGGTCTCTGAGTGTGGTTGTTTTCTTGAAAACATTTCCAGACCCAGCTAGGTAACATCATCAGTGCTTGAAGAGAGTGGGGTATTCAAGGAGGAGGTAGATTGTGGGGTCTTTGATGCTTAGTTGTTTTCTTACACACATTTCATGACCCAACTAGGTGCCATCATCAGTGCATATATAGGGTGTGAGGTTTGTTTATATACATGTAGTTTGACCTTGTCAGTATTTTTTTTTAAAGTAGTTTTTATTGAATATAAATATTAAAAAAGACATACGTAACATATACACAACAAACATTTATACAACATATACACAAAAAGAGTATAATTTCTTCTTAAGCATTTTTTCAGAGTGACATTCTACAATTCTACTTATGATATATTCCTTCACCTCTCCTTAATCTAATAACATTTTTTATTATATATATATATTATAATATTTCCCCCTATATTTTTTGTATATAACTGTCTGACAGGTCCAACAGAGAGAAAAACAGTCTGCTAGTGCCTCCTAGTGGACAACAAGTGAATAAAAAACATAGTAGTACAAAGTTATAACTACCACCCCCACCAGAGGTGGTATTCAGCCGGTTCGTACCGGTAGCGGAGATCGTGGGTAGGCCCGACCACCCGCCGTGGCTCTATGCCGTCCCATTTAGGGACATTTTCGACATGACGGGCGCATGTATTATTCATAGTTTCTACACATCTAACTGTTCTAGTATACTATGTTACGCTCAGGGGTGGTATTATTTTCCCGACCAGTTCGCAAATGTGAGCATGTGTGCCGTCCATGCATGTGCCTGGCCTTCCACACATGCCCTTTGCTGGCACGCGCACCTTTTGTGCATGCGCCTGGCCTCAGAAATGTGCCTAAATAGGATGGCATAGAGCCATGGCAGATAGGCAGATCCACCAGCAATTTCCGCTACTGATTCGAGCAAACCGATCCGAACCGGCTGAATACCACCTCTGTTTACACTAACTATGTTACCTGTTCAACTTATTATACAGATAGTCCTTGACTTATAACCATTTGTTTAGTGACCATTCTAAATTACAATGGCACCGAAAAGAGTGACCTATGACCGTTTTTCACACTTACGACCGCCGCAGCATCCCCGTAATCACATGATCAAAATTTAGACGCCTGGCAACTGACTCATATTTATGAAGGTTGCAGGAACCCGGAGTCACACAATCCCCTTTTGCAACCAGCAAAGTCAAGGGAGAAGCCGGATTCGCTTAACAACTGGGTTGCTAATTTAGCGACTGCAGTGGTTCACTTAACAACGGTGGCAAGAAAGGTCGTAAAATGGAGCAAAGCTCACTTCACCACTGTCTCACTTGGCAATGGAAATTTTGGTCTCAGTTGCGGTCATAATCGAGGAGCAGCTGTAGAGATAGTCCTCTACTTATGACCTGTCACTCAGCGATCATCCAAAGTTACAACAGACCACTCAAAAGATACTTATGACCCAGTTCCAAAATTTAATGGCTGCCTCCCCTCCCCTCCACACACCATCAAGTGATAGTAATTTAGGTGTTAAGCAATTGGCCCACATTTATATTTATATAACCAGCAATTTCAATGCTTTTGCTTTCAACAGTCATTGACTTCCACCTTTCAGCAAAAAAAATGGGTTTGTTTAATGACCGTGGCAGTTTAATGATTCGCTTAACAACCATGGTGATTTGCTTAATGACCACCACAAAAAAAGTGTCATAAAATCGGCTTGGTCATGTTGGGTGATTCACTTTATGACGGTCGTGACTTACGACCGGCATTTTTTGCATAAGGAAGGGAAGCGCCGTTCCAAATTAATGTGCGTTAAGAGGCACAGACGTCCTTTGCTCATCGTTTTTCCAAACCCCACTTTGAACTCCATTCAAGATAAGCGGCTTAGGTAAAGAGTAAAGGTAAAGGTTCCCCTCGCGCACATGTGCTAGTCCTTCCTGACTCTAAGGGACGGTGCTCATCTCTGTTTCAAAGCCGAAGAGCCAGCGCTGTCCAAAGACATCTTCGTGGTCATGTGGCCAGCATGACTCAACGCCAAAGGCACACGGAGTCCTGTTACCTTCCCACCAAAGGTGGTCCCTATTTTTCTACTTGCATTTTTTACCTGCTTTCGAACTGCTAGGTTGGCAGAAGCTGGGACAAGTCACGGGAGCTCACCCTGTTACGCGGCACTAGGGATTCGAACTGCTGAACTGCTGACCTTTCGATCGACAATCTCAGCGCCTTAGCCACTGAGCCACCACATCCCTCAAGTGGCTTATAAACAGTTTATCAATTCAAAATAAATCAAAGAAACAAGACTGCCCCAAATTTCCCGGGAAAAAAAACACACCATACTAAAAAAAGTGCTGTGGAAGGAGCGGTGGGGGAAATGGAGATTTTCCTTTGACAAAGAGGCTTCTTCTCGTCATCTGAGACTCACACTCACAAAAATCACTGTTGCACCCACACTGCTCTTGCTGTAATCTCCTGATTCACAAACTGTAATTCTATGATCAAACCACTAGGTGGCAGAGTTGTCTATTGGACGTAGAATAACTTTGTCACTTTAAGATGTACACTAATCCACATATACAGTCGTGGCCAAAATTGTGGAAACCTTTTGGGGAAAGTGTATTTTTGAGGTTTGATGGCTAATAACACCACTTTTTTTCTGGAGTTTCAAGATCATCCTATTCCACTGCTGGAATGGCCTGGGAATAGCCCAGACCATTATCCAATGGAAAATCTATGGAGCTGGCTAAAGAAACTTGATACCATATTTCCCCGAAAATAAGACCCTGTCTTATACTTTTTTGAACCCTGAAAAAAGCGCTTGGCCTTATTGCCAATTATTAGGGGATGTCTTATTTTGGGGAAAACAGAGTAATCAGAAGCGACCCAGCAATAAAACCCAGTTAATAGAAGCCATCATTCATTCTTGGTTTCACATTATAACAGCTGCAGAACTAAAAGACTTGGTTCACTCCATGGGAAGACGTTGTAAGGCCGTCATTCATGCTAAAGCTTACACAACTATTAACTGACATGGTGATAATTTTTGTATATCTCATTTTTTCTATGGTGATCATTTTTGAATATCTCGTTTTTTCTACGTGTTTCAGTTTTTGTTTTGTTTTTTTTAATTTGATTTATATGCCGCCCTTCTCCGGAGACTCAGGGCGGCTTACAGTGCGTTAAGCGATAACCTTCATACTTTTGTATATTTTATACAAAGTCAGCTTATTGCCCCCACAAACTGGGTCCTCAATTTACCTACCTTAGAAAGGATGGAAGGCTAAGTCAACTTTGAGCCTGGCAAGATTCGAACTTACTTTAATTGCAGACAGCTGGTGTTAAATTACAGTGCCTTGTCTGCAGAGCTATCCAGGCTTCATATAAAGTTTTCTTCTTTACACTGTAACTGCTATTCTAATAGCAAATCCTTCCTAAATGTGACTGCATTACATTCTTTATTATATTATCTTTCCATTGATATATAATTTTATGGTAGGGACCACCTTTGGTGGGAAGGTAACAGCGTTCTGTGTGCCTCTGGCGTTGAGTCATGCCGGCCACATGACCACGGAGACGTCTTCGGACAGCGCTGGCTCTTCGGCTTTGAAACGGAGATGAGCACCGCCCCCTAGAGTTGGGAATGACCAGTATATATTTGCGAGGGGAACCTTTACGTTTACCTTTACTATACTATACTTTTAAAAGTGGAAAGGGGTCCTGAGAGCTACAGTTTTAAAAAAATACTCTGTTAATCTGTTATTCAGGGTTGTTGAGGTAATCAGAGCTTTATTGCATCAAGAAGGACAAAATGTATTGCGGCAGAAAACATATATTAGCCCAGCTGATAAAAAAAATTACAGGATATTCCCAACACCTTGGATCGCCTCACTTGACGCTGAGTATTTGAGAAGTATTTCAGACTTTCAACTTGGTGGTAGTTACTAATGAATCTCTTCACTTATGGCTGAACTTCCTATGCCGCCCACGTCAACATCTGAAAAACTCTACCAGCCTTCGAACACATTAAACACTTAGTTTAAATTACAGGACATGAACCCAAATGCCAGTGGGTTATATTTACAAACACCCCTGTTTGACTGAGCTCCTATCCAAGGTTAAATCCATAGAGATATGTGCTGATCCAAGGATTTAGAGAGATTATGTCCTTTGGCCAACAACTCAAGGATTGTTGTCGATGGCACGTTTTCCCCCAATCTGTCATACTTTGGATGAGCGAAGGTGACACAAAACCCATCATTCCCAGCCACGCTTGATAATTGCAGTAGTGGGGAGGATCAGAATCCTGGTGTTGGTCCTCAGAGGCGTTGGGCCAACAGGAGATCTCCAAGGAAGTGTGATGTCCATCCATCTGTCAATTACAAATCCAGAATGGCTACCACAATATGAAACTGAACAGGAGCCCTTAAAGGGAATTTAAGAAAGATTGAGGAAAAAATGGAATTGTAACGGAACAGAATAACAGGGTTGGTCTGACCCCCTGCATGAGTGGGTCGAGACCCCATACCATTTCAGACAAATGGCTGTCCAGTCTCTTCTTGAAAGCCTCCTGTGATGGAGCAGCCAACGACTTCTGGTGGCAAGCTGTTCCACTGGTCAATTGTTCTCACTGTCAGGAAATGTCTCCTTAGCTCTAGGTTGCTTTTCTCCTTGATTGATGAAATAACAGAGTTGGAAGGGACCTTGGCGGTCTTCTAGTCCAACCCCGTGCTTAAGCAGGAAGCCCTATACCAGGAATCAGCAACCTGTGGCTCCGGAGCCGCATGTGGCTCTTTGGGCCCCCTGCTGTGGCTCCCTGTCAGGTGATCCCACTACTGGCTGGCCCCGCCCCTCGCCCTCCCAGTCACTCCTCGCCTGGCCTGAGAAGGTAAGGGTGACAGCGAGGGATGGAGAAGCGGCCAGGGCAGAGACAGAGAGATACAGAGAGAGGGGGGGGAGAGAGAGAGACATAGAGAGATACAGAGAGAAGGAGAGAGAGAGACATAGAGAGATACAGAGAGAGGGGGAGAGAGAGAGAGAGAGAGAGAGATACAGAGAGAGGGGAAGAGAGAGAGACATAGAGAGATACAGAGAGAAGGAGAGAGAGAGACATAGAGAGATACAGAGAGAGGGGGAGAGAGAGAGAGAGAGAGAGATACAGAGAGAGGGGAAGAGAGAGAGACATAGAGAGATACAGAGAGAGGGGGAGAGAGAGACATAGAGAGATACAGAGAGAGGGGGAGAGAGAGAGACAGAGAGAGATACAGAGAGAGGGGAAGAGAGAGAGACAGAGAGATACAGAGAGAGGGGAAGAGAGAGAGACATAGAGAGATACAGAGAGAGGGGAAGAGAGAGAGACATAGAGAGATACAGAGAGAGGGGGGGAGAGAGAGACAGAGAGAGATACAGAGAGAGAGGGAGAGAGAGAGACATAGAGAGATACAGAGAGAGGGGAAGAGAGAGAGACATAGAGAGATACAGAGAGAGGGGGAGAGAGAGACATAGAGAGATACAGAGAGAGGGGGAGAGAGAGAGACAGAGAGAGATACAGAGAGAGGGGAAGAGAGAGAGACAGAGAGATACAGAGAGAGGGGAAGAGAGAGAGACATAGAGAGATACAGAGAGAGGGGAAGAGAGAGAGACATAGAGAGATACAGAGAGAGGGGGGGAGAGAGAGACAGAGAGAGATACAGAGAGAGAGGGAGAGAGAGAGACATAGAGAGATACAGAGAGAGGGGAAGAGAGAGAGACATAGAGAGATACAGAGAGAGGGGAAGAGAGGGAGACATAGAGAGATACAGAGAGAGAGGGAGAGAGAGAGACAGAGAGATACAGAGAGAGAGGGAGAGAGAGAGACATAGAGAGATACAGAGAGAGGGGGAGAGAGAGAGACATAGAGAGATACAGAGAGAGGGGGAGAGAGAGAGACATAGAGAGATACAGAGAGAGGGGGAGAGAGAGAGACATAGAGAGATACAGAGAGAGGGGAAGAGAGAGAGACATAGAGAGATACAGAGAGAGGGGAAGAGAGGGAGGAGAGAGGAAGGGAGGGGAGAGAGAGATATGTCAAAAGGATTTTGTGGTTCCTGGTGTTTTTTAACAATTAGTTCTCTGCCCTAATGACTGGCTGGGTAGGCATGGCTACGGGGGTCATGTGACTGGTGTAAGTGAGTGACATTGAGTTGGCCACGCCCCACATAGGTTTTGTGGTTCCCGGTGTTTTCTTTTCTGTGGGAAACGGGTCCAAATGGCTCTTTGAGTATTTAAGGTTGCAGACCCCTGCTCTATACTATCCCAGACAAATGGCTGTCCAGTCTCTTCTTGAAATCCTCCAGTGATGGAGCAGCCACGACTTCTGGTGGCAAGCTGTTCCACTGGTCAATTCTTCTCACTGTCAAGACATTTCTTCTTGATGGAAGAGGGTGACCATGTCTCTGCCACCTTCCTATAAAATAAATTCAAAACAGCGACATCCCTTGGTGTTGAAAGCTAGCAGCGTCTTTCCCCCAGAGAGGTTATTTCTCTAACTGCAAAGAATTATGCAAACAGGCTGAAGGACTGGTTATATAAGGGCCTTGTTCCTGAGCTGGTTAGAAACAGAGACAGTTTTTATGGACGGGAGCCTAGAATGCTTCTTTTTTTTTCTTAGCTTGCTTTTATCCTCAAATGACCCACTTTTGATCCTGGATTCCAGCATCCAATTACATTATTAAAATAATTCGCATAGCATTCCCCCTCCCCCGCTCCCAATGGGGCCCCTCCCTAATGCCCTGGTAGCAAAAAAAAAAAAAAAAAAAGTGGGATTTTAGAAATTTGCAAAAGGCCAGATTATCAGAGGGTGTTTGCTGCAGCGAAGCAGGGGGTTTGCTTGCGGAGAAAATAGGCAGAGCAACTGACCAGATCTCGAACTGTTTTGCCTGCCTGCCAGCAAATCTGACATGCAACAATTGGGGTGAAGGGTAGGGGTGGAGGGTGGGATATAATGCATTCAACAATGCAGCAGAATCTACGAAAGATTTGCAGCCAGGTAACTTTTTATTAAGGTAATGCCCAGCGTTTTTGATGTCAAGATTGAAGCAAGAAAAAGAAGGTATCAGATGTTGCAAGAAAAGAGCCTGAATTGTATTGTATTGTATTGTATTTTATATTTTTTAATATTTAATATTATTTTCTATTTTTTTATAATTTTATAATTTATATTGTATATTTTAGATTTTAGATTATTTTATATTTTACATTGTTTTATATTTTATATTATTTTATTTTATTTTATTATTATTTTATTTTATTTATTATTTTATTTTTTATCACTTTACAGATAGTCCTTGACTTTCGACCACAACTGAGCACAAAATTTCCATTGCTAAACGAGACATTTGTTCAGTGAGTTTTGCCCCCTTTTACGACCTTCCTTGCCACCATCGTTAAGTGAACCACTGCAGTCGTTAAATGAGTAACATGGTTGTTAAGTGAATCTGGCTTCTCCGTTGACTTGGCTTGTCTGAAGATCACCAAATGTGATCACGTAACTCTGGGACATTGCAACCATCATAAATATGATCCAGTTGCAAAATATCCTAGTTTTGATCACGTAATCATGGAGACGCTGCAACGGTCATAAGTGTGAAAACCGGTCATAAGTCACTTTTTTCCAGTGATGTTGTAACTTTGAATGGTCACTAAATGAACGAATGTAAGTCGAGGATTACCTGTGCCTTATTTTACTTTACTTTACTTTTATTTTACTATTTTATTTTATGGCTTCTTAAGAAAACTTCCAAAGGCAGGCAATACCTGAGAGATTGGATAATAACTGGGAAAGCAAAACATTTTGTTCAAAATACCAAGTGAAGCATTTGTCTTGCACGCTTAATCATGATCATGCATTGCAGTGAAGGAAAGTTACTGCTTCTTGCATCATCTATCATGTAGCTGACCTTCAAGGACTTAATAAACTAAGCAGGGTTATTACTGAAATGAGAACAGCAAGACCAGGCTGAGAAATCTCTGAAAAAAGTGCTTAGTGAACAGTACATTGTCTGAGACAATTTACTTCACACAGAATACTAATAACAATAATAATACTTTTTTTAAAAAAAATTTATTAAGTGAACATAATATTACAATTCAACATTTTCGGTTTGGCAACGTGCGATCATTCTATATGCCTAAGTAAATAGTATCTGATAGGTTATATAAATATTTTACAGTTAAAGTACAGGGTAAATACTGCTTATTACATCATAGACTAAAGTTTACCATAATACATAAATTAAATATACAGTTAAGTGTTGTCCCCCTTAATAGTCAATTTTTGCATTTCTTTTCTAACCACCTATACCACAGATCCCATACCGTGTAAAATTCTGAATCCTCGTTCTCATTTAGCACATGTGTTAGCCTGCACATTTCTGCACATTCCAGTATTTTACTAACTATCTGTTGCTCAGTTGGATAACTTTTCTCTTTCCAATTCTTAGCGTAAGACATTCTGGCGGCAGTGATGATGTGTATAATTAAATCTTCTTCCCGTAAGCCCTTTTCAGTACTCCCAGGAGATATATTTCTGGTAGCAGATTAATGTCCTCCTCTATCACTTCTTGAATGCATTTTTGTATCATTTTCCAAAATTCCCTCGCTTCGGGACACGTCCACCACATATGGTAGAAGGTACCTTGACCATGACCACACTTCCAGCATTTTGGGCTCGCGTTCGGATATATTTTTGCTATTCTAGCAAAAATAGAATAGAACCAAATAGTTGGTTCTCCTTGTATGCTATTGCCCTTGTCAATTTGAGGTTGCTGTTCCAGACTTCTTCCCAATCGTCTAAATTCATCTTCGATCCCGTATTCCTTCCCCAAGCAATCATCTGGTCTTTAAGTATTTCTCCTTCTCTATCATATTCGAGCAAATATGAATATAATTTAGCTAATAATCTGTTCTCACCTCCCATCCATATTTTATCAAAGCTATTGGTCCCCATTTCTATACCGCCATCCTGCTTGTCCTTCCTGTATCGCGATCTGATCTGCAGGTAGGGCCACCAATCTATATATATCCCTTGCTTCTTTAAGGTCTCATTTAATAACAATAATAATATTGTTTAGGTAAAGGTAAAGGTTCCCCTCGCACATATGTGCTAGTTGTTCCCGACTCTAGGGGGAGGTGCTCATCTCCGTTTCAAAGCCGAAGAGCCAGCGCTGTCCGAAGATGTCTCCATGGTCATGTGGCCGGCATGACTGAACGCCAAAGGCGCACAGAACGCTGTTATCTTCCCACCAAAGGTGGTCCCTGTTTTTCTACTTGCATTTTTTATGCGCTTTCGAACTGCTAGATTGGTTAGAAACTGGGACAAGTCATGGGAGCTCACCCTGTTACGCAGCACTAGGGATTCGAACTGCTGAACTGCCGACCTTTCGATCGACAAGCGTCTTAGCCACTGAGCCACCGCATCCCCTATATGTTTAGGTATACATGATGGTAATCTTTCAACTTCTAAGACTTACAAATACATTGTAATTATAGTATATTATATTTTGTAGCAGTATTCATAGTAATGTTTCCCCAATGTCTACTTTCTACCTCTTTTTTTAACCCCCAATACAACAATTCCCATATTAAGTATTGTGTATCTATCCATCATCTCTTACCCTTTACTTTTTAAGCATACATAGTAGTAGCCTTTCAACTTCTAACAATTATGTATAGCATACATACCGTAGGAATTATAGTAACTTATATCATGTGACAGTATACATAATAACATTTTCCCAGTTTCTAATTTCTAGCTCTAACTTCTAATCTTTAGTGAAACAAATCCCATATTAAGAGGTATTCTGTCTCTATCCATCATCTCCTGCCCTTTTTAGTATTTCAACTCTTATTGACTTTTTGATCAATCTCCCAAGCATCTTGCCAATCTTGGTTGATCACAATCCCTCCACCCCCAGGTTTAGACGTATCAATGACAGAGCCAAATCGGAGAATGCCAGAGAATTTCTAGAGATCTGGCACTAAGACAAATCGGCCATCAACAGATGCATGGAGATAAACAACATCTACATATCACTCAAAAGAGGCAATCAAAACTGCTGTAAATTGAGCATTTCCTGTACGATATAATCGTATCACATATCATATCAGTTAGCATTGATAATGTGATCTAAACTGATAACGAAACGTTCGGAAACTAAATTGAAACAAGCTTGGCGAGCAAACCACGGCCAAAATCTAAAACCCACGCAACAAATATTTTCTATTATTTCAAAATCATATCAGTCTTTCATCCTTCAAGACTAGCACAATAGAAACTACTTGGCCAGAAATCTGCAAATATGCTGTGGGATTAGCAGCCAAAATAAATACTTGACCATTTATTTTAAGCTATTATTTTTAAGTTGCGTGCCATCAGTTGCAGCTGCTACAGTAGTAACCAAAATTGTGGAAACCTTTTGGGAAAAGTGTATTTTCTAAAAATAGCTAATAACACCACTTTTTGGGGGGGTGGGGAGTAGTACCATAAAATTATATATCAATGGAAAGATAATTTAATCAAGAATGTAATGCAATAACTTTAATGAAGGATTTGCTATTAAAATAGCAGTTACTTACAGTATAAAGAAGAAAAGTGAAACAAGTAGAAAAAAAACGATATACAAAAATTATCACCGTAGGAAAAATGAGATATACAAATAATGATCACTATGTCAGTGAATACTTCGTTGGATAACCTTTAACATGAATTACAGCCTTACAACATCTTCCCATGGAGTGAACCAAGTCTTTGAGTTCTGCAGCTGTTCTAATGAGAAACCAAGATTGAATGATGGCTTCTGTTAACTGGGTTTTATTGCTGGGTCGCTTCTGACTAACCAGTTTCTTTAGTCGGCTCTATAGATTTTCAATTGGGTGAAGGTCTGGGCTATTCCCAGGCCATTCCAGCAGTGGAATAGGATTATCTTGAAACTCCAAAAAAAAAAAAGTGGTGTTATTAGCCATCAAATCTCAAAAATACATTTTCCCCAAAAGGTTTCCACAATTTTGGCCACCGCTGTAAATTTGCAAGGCTCCTTGAGAGCTCCAGCTTTTAGGCACTTAAAAGCAGCTGATAATATTCACAGACAATGCATGTCTGGAGCTTTAAGAGGTAAAATAAGGATAGGGCCCCTTTTGTGAAGGATTTCCTTTCAACAAATCCCCTCGTTTTTAAAAGAAACAGGCAGTTTCCCGGCTTACGACCACAATCGAGCCCAACATTTCTGTCGCTGAGCGAGACCGTTGCTAAGTGAGTTTCCCCCCCCCCATTTTACCACCTGTCTTGCCACCGCTGTTAGGTGAATCACCGCAGCTGTTAAGTTAATAACAACGGTTGTTGAGTGAATCCAGCTTCCCCAGTGACATTGCTTGTCAGAAGGTCGCAAAGGGGAGATCATGTGACCCCGGGACCAGTGGTGGGTTTCTACTAGTTCACCCCGGTTCGGGCAAACCGGTAGTGGCGGTGGCAGCGGGAGGCTCCGCCCACCCGCCTGGACATCATCACAGACGCTCTGAACATGCGCAGAAGGTTCCCGGTTGCGAACCTATAGCAAACATAAGAGGAACCCACTACTGCCCGGGACATTGCGACCGTCATAAATGAGAGCCAGTTGCCAAGCGTCTGAATTTGGATCTCGTGACCACAGGGATGCAGCAATGGACGTAAGTATGAAAAACAATCCTAAGTCAATTTTTTTTCAGTGCCATTATCATTTCAGACAGTCAATAAATGAATGGTTAGATCAGTGGGGCGTTTCAAATTTTATTACTACCGGTTCTGGGGGTGTGGCTTGGTGGACTTGGCAGGGGAAGGACAGTGTAAAATCTCTATTCCCACCTCACTCCAGGGGAAGGATACTGTAAAATCCCCATTCCCTCCCCATTCCTGGGGGAAGGATATTGCAAAATCCCCATTTCCTCCCCACTCCAGGGGAAGGATACTGTAAAATCTCCATTCCCACCCCGCTCCAGGAGGATACTGTAAAATCCCCATTCCCTCTCCAGTCCTGGGGGAAGGATATTGCAAAATCCCCATTTCCTCCCCACTCCAGGGGAAGGATACTGTAAAATCTCCATTCCCACCTCACTCCAGGGGAAGGATATTGCAAAATCCCCATTTCCTCACCACTCCAGGGGAAGGATACTGCCAAATCCCCATTCCCTCCCCACTTCTGGGGGAAGGATATTGCAAAATCTCCATTCCCCACCCCACTCCAGGGGAAGGATACTGTAAAATCTCCATTCCCACCCCACTCCAGGGGAAGGATACTGCACAATCCCCATTTCCTCCCGATCAGCTGGGACTCGGGAGGCAGAGAATCGATGGGGGTGGGGGCCAGTCAGAATTTTTACTACCGGTTCTCTGAACTACTCAAAATTTCCACTACCGGTTCTCCAGAACTGGTCAGAACCTGCTGAAACCCACCTCTAGGTTATATCTACTGGTTATAGGACAGATAGTTTCCTAGCTACCTGTACTACAAACATGTACCACACAGGTGTGGTAAAGAGCCAGCCACAACATTTCTGTTACCAGGAAAGCTTAGTTTAATGTTCCCTTTAGATTTCGGGACAGATTTGTGTGCTGTATGATATCAGACCCAGGGCGGAAACTGTGACTCAGGGTCTTGTGCTACCCTAGTAACCAGGTTAAAGAGGAGACTTCAGGTGACACACTTAAGACTAACTTAATTTGTTCGTTAGGTGAACAAAGCACACAAAGATTCTGTTTGTGCAGTGGGCTGTTGTCTCAACAGGGAAAAGATTATAGTGCCGTTTCATGTGATAGGCTGATTCACACAACCGACTGGGTTTTTCTAACCCATAAACCATAGATGACCAACTTTATGCTAGTCTAACCTAAGTGTGTTGTATGAAGCCTGCTAATGTGTTATATTTAAATTAAAAAAAGGAAATAAATCCTGCTTCATCTCAAACTTGCTTTCTGGGCAATGCAACTGCTTCTACAGGCGTTCAACTTCCTAGCAGATGAAGCTGCAACTTCCACTGAAGTTCCCATTGGCCGTTCTGGCTGGGAATTATGGTCTTTGTAATCTAACGCATCTGGATGCATCCGATCGCCCCCCCCTCTTTTGAGCAATACAGAGTGGAGATATCTTTGAGGGGGGATATCAAAATATTGTAATGCATGTAAGTCTAGTAGTGGTTAAGGCATCGGGCTAGAAAGGAAGGGGATCATGAGTTCAAGTTTCACCTTAGCCAGGAAAGCTGGCTTGGGTGACTTTGGGCCAATCATTGGGAGACTCTTGAGTTCTAGTCCCGCCTAAAGGCATGAAAATTAGCTCGGTGACTTCGGACCAATCACCAGCAGATTCTAGTTCTAGTCCCACCTTAGGGAGGAAAGTCAACTGGTTGTCTTTGACCAATCACTAGGAGACTATAAGTTCTAGTCCTGTGTTAGCCGTGAAAGCCAATTGGGTGACTTTGGGCCAATCCCTCGCACTCAGCCCAACCCACCTCACAGGATTGTTGTGGAGAAATTAGGAGGAGGAAGGTGTGTTGGATAGGTTCGCCACTGTGAGTTATTTGAAAAACAATAAAAAGATGGGATATAAATAAATAATACGAAAGTAACATCTCTGGGTTGATTTGTTCTACAATCCATTCCTTTGTTTTCTCGGCTATCCAAAGTATTGGTGTGTTGGATATGCCGCCCTGAATTATTTATAAAAATAATAAAGACTGGAAAGGAAGGAAAGGAAGAAGAAAGGGAAGAAGAAAGGAAGAAAGGAAGAAAGGAAGAAAAAAGGAAGGAAGGAGGAGGGAGAAAGGAAGGAAGGAAGGAAGGAAGGAGGAGGGAGAAAGGAAGGAAGGAAGGAAGGAAGGAAGGAAGGAAGGAAGGAAGGAAGGAAGGAAGGAAGAAAGAAAGAAAGAAAGAAAGAAAGAAGAAAAGGGGAGGGAGGGAAGGAAGAGAAAAAGAGGGAAGGTAGAAAGAAAGAAGAAAGAAGAAAAAGGGAGGGAGGGAAGGAAGGAAGGAAGGAAGAGAAAAAGAGGGAAGGAAGAAAGAAAGAAGAAAGAAGAAAAAGAAAGGAAGAAAGAAAAGAAAGGAAGAAAGAAAGAAAGAAAGAAAGAAGAAAAAGGGAGGGAGGGAAGGAAGGAAGAAGAAAGAAGAGAAAGAAAGAAAGCAAGAAAAAAAAGGAAGAAAGAAAGAAGAAAAAGGGAGGGAGGGAAGGAAGGAAGGAAGGAAGAGAAAAAGAGGGAAGGAAGGAAGGAAGAAGAAAGAAGAGAAAGAAAGAAAGAAGAAAAAGGGAGGGAGGGAAGGAAGGAAGGAAGAGAAAAAGAGGGAAGGAAGAAAGGAAGAAGAAAGAAGAGAAAGAAAGAAAGCAAGAAAAAAAGGAAGAAAGAAAGAAAGAAAGAAAGAAAGAAAGAAAGAAAGAAAGAAAGAAAGAAAAAGAGAAAAAGAGAAAAGAGAGGGGGAGAGAAAGACAGAGAGAGAGAGAAAGCTTCTTTTGTGTGACCATGGCTGCCATGTTATCATCATCATTATTTATTAAATTTTGCAGCCCATCTTTCCTCTAAGGTGACTCTGTCGACTTTTCTGCCCCGCCTGCCAATGTCCCTGAGCACACCTCGCCTCTCCTGCAGGAATCAGACTCCGAGACAAGCCTTATCAGATCCAGATTGGGTATCTGGAGAGAAACAGGAAGGAGAGCAAAATCATTTCGGGAGATCAGCTGAGGGTAGATCCACAGCCAAGATCTCCTCCCGATCTCTGAGCGAGCGTGCAAGAGGGGTGAACTCTGCTCACCGTTCAGAATACACATTTCCCTCTTGCAGAGCCATTTCCTGAATTTCATCGCATGTGACCGCAAGGATTTCAGCTGGGAACAAAGACACCAGATGCTCTCACCTTTATGGTGAAGTCAGCTGATCCTCTGCTCACAGCCCAGAGGGTATTCATTATCAGGTTGTTGGGCAGCTCTAAGGTTAGAGATCTTGAAGTTCCTCCTTGAGACTGTTAACTCAGTGAAGCCTCCATGTTCCAAGACAATCTATCCTGGGCCGGGTGGGGGGGGAAGAACAAAAAGTGTTTTTTTTAATGTAATGTCAGATTCATTTAATATTGAGAGCTCCTGGATGGTCTCTGAGCTGGGTTATTTTCTTGCAGACAGTTCGTTACCCAAACTAGTTACATCACCAGTGCCAGTAAGGAGTGAGGTTCAAAGTTATTATTTTTTACATTTATTTATTGGTTCAATTTATATGCCGCCCTTCCCCGGAGACTCAGGGCGGCTTACAATGCGTTAAGCAATAGCCTTCAGACTTTTGTATATACCTGCTTAGTAGGGCTTTCGGCCCCCCCTAAGCGGTGTTCTTTGTTTATACAAAGTCAGCTTATTGCCCGCACAATCCGGGTCCTCATTTTACCTCCCTCAGAAGGATGGAAGGCTGAGTCAACCTTGAGCCTGGTGAGATTTGAACTTGCAGTAATTGCAGGCAGCTGGTGCCTGCACTAAAGTGCAGCTAACAGCACTTTAGTCTCCTGCGCCACCAAGGCTCTTTTCATCCTTTGCTCTTTTTACATGTCTTTGCTAAAGAACTATTCTAGAAATGTGCCATTTTAAAAAAAAACCTTTAATAGTGTATTTGCGATCAATATAATCCATACAAAGAAAAGTAAAAAAAATTAACCAGTGGAACGGCTTATCTCCAGAAGTTATGGGTGCTCCATCACTGGAGGTTTTTAAGAAGAGAATTGGACAACTATTTCTGGTATAGGGTTTTCTGCTCGAGCAGGGGGCTGGACTAGAAGACCTCCGAGGCCCCTTCCAACTCTGTTATTATGTTAAAAACTGTTTTGGGGTTTTTTTTCATACTTTTTAAAAGTGGGAAAGTCTTCCTGAGAACTACAACTTTAAGAAACTGAGCCTACAGGATAATTTGGATTGCAGTATTCCATAAAACCACTAGGTGGCATCAAAATGCCAGTTTTTTTTCTGCCTCTCTTTGCTGCCATCTCGTGGCCATTTGAATTCCCGCAGCCCAGATATGGAATCACCAGGGAAAGAGTCTTTATCAAACTCAGAGAGAAGAAAGATCTAGGAAGGAATTAGACATTTGCAACCTGTTGCATTCAGGTGAGTGGCAACTATCCAGAGCTATCCAGAGCCTGGATAGCTCAACAGACAGAGCTCTGTAATTTAACACCAGCTGTCTGCAATTAAAGTAAGATCGAATCTCGCCAGGCTCAAGGTTGACTCAGCCTTCCATCCTTTCTAAGGTAGGTAAATTGTGGGGGCAATAAGCTGACTTTGTATAAATATACAAAAGTATGAAGGCTGTTGCTTAACGCATTGTAAGCCGCCCTGAGTCTCCGGAGAAGGGCGGCATATAGATCAAATTAAAAAAAAAAAAACTATTACATCCAAAAATGCCAGCCTGCCCCCATAATATTGCCAATTTGCTTGTGGTGTTTTGGTGGTTTTTTTTTTTTTTTTTTTTTTTTTTGCAACAAAACTTTAGCATTGCAGCCACAAGGAGCCGATCGGACGCTATTCCTTGTTTCTTGGCTTCAAAGTGAATGTCACGAGAAAGGATGAATCAGCCTCTGTTTGAAATCACATGAGGAGAAATATTTCCCACTTGAGCTGAATGGGAAATGTTGCCGTCATCCTGCTGAAACCTGCTGGGTAGAAGATCGTGTTTGTCTGGGGTGACTCACACAGGTAAAGAATGCATCGGATTCCAAGACAAAAATGTGTGCGCTGGAGAAAAAAAAAATCCGGTGTGGCTGAAAAGGATCGCACAATGAAGTCTGTCTGAATTGTGTTGACTTAAGAGCAAGCTCACACAGAAGCACAATGCAACAGGAAGGCTGTGCACTTTGGAGGGGGTGAGGGTGGGTGGAATTGTTGCAGAGCCAAAATTTGGAGAGCGTCCAGCAAAACGCAGACAGGATCGCTCCAAGAAAGGACGCGCTTGTTGCAAAAGAAAAGTCCTCGATTTACAACAGCGTTATGTCGCTCAAGGCAGAATATAAATAATGTTCCAGTCTCTTATTTTTCCCCATAACAACAAGATAATGTTTTCTGTTTTAATGATGGGGCCAAATGATTTTATTTTTAAATTGTTTTTAAATGTTATATGGGTACTTGTTTTATCTTTGGCTGTACACCGCCTTGAGTCCTTCGGGAGAAGGGCAGTATAAAAATTAAATTAATAAATAAAATAAATAATAAGACTGTGAGGCAGGTTGGCTGAGAGAGGGAGAAAAGGGAGGGGCAGGGATGGGCTTCAAAAAATTTAGGAAGGGGTTCTCTATTTTTTTTTATTTTTTATTTTATTTTTATATGCTGCCCTTCTCCGGAGACTCAGGGCGGCTTACACTGCCTTAAGCATTAGCCTTCATACTTTTGTATATTTTATACAAAGTCAGCTTATTGCCCCCACAAACCGGGTCCTCATTTTACCCACCTTAGAAAGGATGGAAGGCTGAGTCGACCTTGAGCCTGGTGAGAATTGAACTCGCAGTAATTGCAGGCAGCTGCATGTTAAATGCTGCCTTAGTAGGAGGCATTAGCCTCCTACGCCACTCAGGCTCTGCCCAGTTGCTGGGTGGGCATGGCCATGGTGGGCGTGGCCTAGTTGGCCTCCTGCACCATTGGCACGGGGGGGGGGCTTTTTGCCCTCCCCAGGCTCTGGAGGCATTCCTAAAGCCTCCAGGAGGGCGAAAATGGCCTCCCCAGGCTCCGGAGGCCCTCTGGAGGCTGGAAACGGGCCTGTTTCCAGCCTTCCCGAACTTCCGGTAGCCCTCTTTTTTGTCCTCCCCGAGCCTCCGTGCACGCCCTGCACTTATCTGCATCCAAAATGGGCCACGTGGGGACGCGGTATCCCGGCGAGGATAGCCAGGAGTGGGATTTGGGGATTCTCTGAACTGCACAGAATCTTAGCTAGGGGTTCTCCCGAACCCCTGCCAACCACCAGCTGCCCACCCTTGGGAGAGGGGCAACCACCCCAAAATCACCCACCCCAAAGTCACCCACCCAGTATTTCTACCACAGGAAGGAGAACAGCTAATTGTCAACTTACAACGATTTGTTTAGTGACCACTTGAAGTTACACGGCACTGAAAAAAAGTGACTCATGACCATTTTTTACACTTACAACTGTCGTAGTATCCCCGGGGATCAAAATTCAGGCACTTGGCAACTTGGATCACATTTATGACGGTTGCCGCGTCCCGGGATCGTGTGATTCCCCTTTTGCGACCTTCTGACAAGCAAAGTCAAGGTGGATTCATTTAACAACCATGTTATTCACTTCACAACTGCGGTGATTCATTTAACAACTGTGACAAGAAAGGTCGTAAATTGGGACGAAACTCCTTAACCGTCTCGCTCAGCAACGGAAAATTTGCGTTCAACTGTTGTCCTAAGTCGAGGACTCTGTGGGTATGTCCTCTGCCTGCAGGCTGGATAGTCTGTTCTTTCAATCTAGATTGGGGTGTCCAAATTCGTCAACTTTAAGACCTGTGGACTTCAGACTCCTAGAATTCTGGGAGTTGAAGTCTACAGGTCTTAAACTTCCCAAGGTTGGACATCCCTGATCTAGACAAATCTGTCTTTTCACAGTTGCAAAGGTTTGCATGCAGCCAGGGGTGGGCTTGAAAAAATTTATCAAGGGGTTCTCTGCCCGGTTACTGAGTGGGTGTGGTCATGGTGGGTCAGGGGTGGGTTCTAATTTTTTTTACTACTGGTTCTGTGGGCGTGGCTTATTTTGTGGCTGTGACTTGGAGGTCATGTGACTAGGTGGGCGTGGCTAGCTGGCCAGAGTCATTTCTGGAAGGTCCTCGCACTTACGACCAGTCCTCGCACTTACGACCCGACTCATTTGTTTGCTTTTAACACTGATCAGCTGTAGGACGGCCCTTTGAAGCCCCACGGCAAGAGTTTAAACAGTTTTTTTCCCTCTAGTCATCAGCTGGGACTCAGGAGGCAGCAATAGATTGGGGGTGGGACCAAATAAAAGGTAAGAATAATGTGGAGAGGGTGGGAGGGCGGGGGGGAGAACCGGTTCGGTGATGTCATATCGTCACCGCTACCGGCTCGGCCGAACCGGACCGAACTGGGAGGAACCCACCACTGGGAAGAACCGGTTCGGTGACGTCATATCGTCACCGCTACCGGCTCGGCTGAACCGGACCGAACCGGGAGGAACCCACCACTGTGGTAGGTGTGACCTAGTCAGCCTCCTGTACCACGTGGGGGGGGGCATTTTTGCCCTCCCTGGGCTCCAGAGGCTTATTTTGAGCCTCCGGGAGGGTGAAAATAGCCTCCCCAGGCTCCAGAGGCCCTCTGGAGGCCAGATACAGGCCTGTTTTCTAAACTTCTGGTAAACCTGTTTTTCACCCTCCATGAGTCTCCGCGCACGACCTGCACTTACCTGTATCCAAAATGGGCCGCATGGGGACTCCTGGGAGGGGAGGGGAGGGGAGGGGTGGGCGGGGCCAGACAGGAGTGGGATTTGGGGGTTCTCCGAACTGCACAGAATCTTAGCTAGAGGTTCTCCTGAAATCCTGCGAACCCCCACGCCTGCGTGCAGCAGAGAAAAGTAAACAATGGACAACCTTCCCAAACTTTGTAACCTGAGGAGAAAACCTCTGAATTCCCTTTGCTGAGGACGAAGGAGAAACATCCTCTTCCAAACTTCTGCATTATTTGTAAATAAGGAAGTTGAGGGAAGAAGGATTTGGGGTGGAAATAACACATCGAAGCAACCCTCAAGGCAAGATAGGACTGCAGATAACCTGGCCTTTATTTACTTATCATTGTGCCTTGAGAATGCAGTCAAAACCATCCAATCCCGCTAAAAGATTGCGGAATGGAAAGAGTTTCTGAATTGCCTTTGCCAAGCTGAGGCCTGGGGGCAGATAAGGTCATCCTTACTTATCATTAGCGATAAAGCAAAGTCTTCTGAACATCGCTCCTCGGCTGGTTTATCACTTCTTGTTTGCAAGAAACCCAGGCGTCCCTTAGAGACAGCAGCTCTGCTACTGATAATAAGGCAGAATAACCAAATAGCTTCTGAAAAGTTGCCAAAGTTGAAAAACATGGCTTTAGATCTCCATAAATTTTGTCTAGCTTCTTAGCCAAACAGTCTACCATGGCAAGAATTAATTTGCAGGATGTGTTGTCCCAGCTGAACTGTCCCTTAGACCAGCGTTTTTCAACCGTGACAGTTTAAAGATGTGGGGACTTCAACTCCCAGAATTCCCCAGCCAGCATAACACAGACACGGGGACTGGCATAGCATAGTTGGCTGGGGAATTCTGGGAGTTTATTTATTTATTTATTTAATTTGTATACCGCCCTTCTCCCAAAAGGGACTCAAAGCGGTGAACAGCCAAAATTAAAATACATACAGTACAAAAGTTAAGATAATTAAAAAAGATTAAATCAATCAGCCTCCCATTTTAAAACCCAAAGTCCAAAATTTTTTTAAAATTCCCATTAAAAAAACCATTTAGGCTAGGCCAGCTTGCTGGAATAAATAAGTCTTCAGGGCCTTACGGAAGGTCCGGAGGTCCGGGATCAGTCGTATTCCAGGAGGTAGCTCATTCCACAGGGCGGGTGCCCCCACAGAGAAGGCTCTCCCCCTGGGGGCCGCCAGCCGACATTGCTTGATCGACGGCACCCCGAAGAGGCCCTCTCTGTGAGAGCGTATTGGCCGGTGGGAGGTTATCGGTAGCAGCAGGCAGTCTCGTAAGTACTCTGGCCCTAAGCCATGGAGCGCTTTAAAGATGAGAACC
Source organism: Pantherophis guttatus (assembly GCF_059756535.1). Classification (NCBI taxonomy): domain Eukaryota; kingdom Metazoa; phylum Chordata; class Lepidosauria; order Squamata; family Colubridae; genus Pantherophis; species Pantherophis guttatus. The sequence goes on along the minus strand of NC_142069.1, from coordinate 6,026,332 downwards.
AACACCTTAAAGCGCATCTGGAAGACCACCAGGAGCCAGTGCAGCTTGCGCAGGAGAGGTGTTACATGGGAGCGCCACGTCACTCCCATAATCACCCTCAAGGGGAGCACCCGGAGTTGAAGTTGAAGTCCACACATCTTCAAACTGTCAAGGTTGAGAAACACTGGTCTAAACGACAGTTCAGCTGGGACAATTAATTCTATAAGTTAATTCTTCTTAATGTATGGATTGCTTGCTGCGGTTCAAAAACCTGCTTGGGGTGTAAACCAGTGGTGAAATCCAATTATTTTTTTTTACTACCGGTTCGGTGGGTGTGGCTTGGTGGGCGTGGCATGGTTTGGTGGGCATGGTAAGGGAAAGGATACTGCAAAATCTCCATTCCCACCCCACTCCTGGGGGAAGGATATAGCAAAATCTCTCATCTCTCTCTTTCTCTCTCTCCTTCTCTCTTTCCCTCTCTCATCTCACTCTCATCTCTCTCATCTCTCTCTTTCTCTCTCTCTCTTTCTCTCTTTCCCTCTCTCTCTGTCTCTCTCTCATCTCCCTCTCTCTCTCCCCGCTCTCTCCTCTCTTTCTATCTGTGTCTCATGTGTGTGCGTGTGTGTGTGTTCCCTCGTGAACCATTTCCAAAAACAGTCGAGGGCTGGCGATTCTCAGACATCCAGGTCATGGTTATCCGAAGGGTGCTTTTTTTCGGTTCCAATTGTAGTCGTAATTCAAAGACTACTGGTATATTTATGTCGTCAGGCACTTCATCAGGGATGTAGATCACAAAATAATCATATGCTTATGCAATTGCTATTTAGCAAGGAACAGATCCTGTTAGGAACCCTCGGGGTGTGTTTCCAGCTTACATAACCGGATAGGACAGTACATGCCTACAACTCAAGAAACACGCGTATCATATCTACCAGTTTCAGGAATGATCAGATTCTGCAGCATGTGACTCTGTGCACCTGGAATAACCTGCTTCCTCCTAATGAAGGCATTCTTAGTCATGTTTTCCATTTCAACCTTACATTTAATACCTTGCCTTCCCTCCAAATACAGGGGCTTCGTTGATCAGAATCCTTAATGTGCTTAACGTTCTCGGAACGAACACAAACTTCATTGCTTTTTCTATGCCCCAAATTTTTTGAAGGTGACTTCTGTCTTTGCAAAACTTTAGGAAGATTTATCCCCTCCCGCAAAGCCGTTTCCATCACGATAAACTCGGGTCGCTGTTGAATTTAAAAACAAAAAAACAATGAAGCCAAATTAGATCAGATTCCACAAACAGAAGTAATTACTGTAATGTTTGTTTTAATGTAGATCGGTATCATTTGATTTAACGTTAGAACATAGAATGATAGGGTTGGAAGGAGCCTTGGAGGTCTTCTAGTCCAACCCCGTGCCCAAGGAGGAGACCCCATACCTGTGATGGCGAACCTATAGCACGCGTGCCAGAAGTGGCATGTGGAGCCCTCTCTGTGGGCACATGTGCACCGGCCAGCCGGTCTTCACGGACACCGAAGCACCAGAAAACGGGCTGAAAATGGCCCAAAACTTCCAAAAAACAGACTCTTTCCAGGTTCTTTTCATGCCATATTCGGGCTGTTTTTTGGGCCATTTTTCAGACCATTTTCAGGCCATTTTTCGGGCCGTTTTCAGGCTGTTTTTCGGATCATTTTCCAGGCTTCAGGTGCTTTAGAGAATAACTTGACTCCCTCTTCTTTGTGGCAGCCCCTCAAATACTGGAAGACTGCTAACATCTCACCCCAGTCCTTCTTTTCATTAGACTAAGGTGAAGGTAAAGGTAAAGGTTTCCCTCGCACATATGTGCTAGTTGTTCCTGACTCTAAGGGGCAGTGCTCATCTCCGTTTCAAAGCCGAAGAGCCAGCGCTGTCCGAAGACGTCTCCGTGGTCATGTGGCCGGCATGACTAAACACCAAAGGCGCACAGAACGCTGTTCCCTTCCCACCAAAGCTGGTCCCTATTTTTCTACTTGCATTTTTTACCTCCTTTCGAACTGCTAGGTTGGCAGAAGCTGGGACAAGTAACGGGAGCTCACCCTGTGACGCGGCACTAGGGATTCGAACCGCTGAACTGCCGACCTTTCGCTCAACAAGCTCAGCGTCTTAGTTACTGAGTCACCACGTCCATTAGACTAGACATACCCAATTTCAGCAGCCATTCTTCATAGGTTTTAGTCTCCAGTCTCCTGGTCATCTTGGTTGCTCTTCTTTGCACTTTTTCCAGAATCTCAATATCTTTTTTATATCGTTTATGTAATTTTTGCCGACCAAAACTGGATGCAGTATTCCAACTATGGTCTTATCAGGGCATTCATTATAATGTAGTATGAACACTTCACGTGATCTTGATTCTATCCCTCTGTTAATTCATCGTGCATGTCCGTGTGTCCTTGTGTGAACCCAACCGATCAGGTTACTTGGAACCCTGACAGTGTGCATGTGTGCGTGCCAGTGCACCAGAAATCTGAAGATCAGCTGGCCAGCATGTGCATGCCTGTTTTTGGCTGTTTTTCAGGCCGTTTTCTGGCTGTTTTTGGCCCGAAAAATGGCCTGTTTTGGGGCTGCCTTTACTTTTACCTATACCTTAGTCCCGTGATGGTGAACCTATGGCACGCGTGCCACAGGTGGCATGCAGAGCCATATCTTGGGCACGCAAGCGTTGCCCTAGCTCACCTCCAGTTCATTTGCGTGCGCCGGCCAGCTGATTTTCGGGTCTTCCGGGCCCACTGGAAGTTGGGAAACGAGCCGTTTCCAGCCTCCAGAGGGCCTCCGGGGGTTTGGGAAGGCTGTTTTTGTCCTCCCCAGGCTCCTAGAAAACCTCTAGAGCCTGGGGAGGGTGAAAAACGGGCCTACCAGGCCCAACGAGCCATCGCATGCCAAAAGTGGGGGGACTGCAGGAGGGGTCATGCAGGCATGCACCGGGGGGGCGCATTGAAGTATGGGTATGCAACCCCCCCTCCCCGTACTCCACCCGCTTTTGGCACGTGACGGCAAAAAGGTTAGCCATCACTGCCTTAGTCTAATGAAAAGAAGGACTGGGGTGATAGAAGAGGGAGTCAAGCTATTCTCTAAACCACCTGAAGGCAGGACAAGAAGTAACAGATGGAAATTGATCAAGGAGAGAGGCAACCTAGAACTTAGGAGAAATTTCTTGTACCTTGATGAACATATCTTTTCTTTTATGTACACTGAGAGCGTATGCACCAAGACAAATTCCTTGTGTGTCCAATCACACTTGGCCAATAAAAAAAATTCTGTTCTATTCCTGACAGTGAGAACAATTAACCAGTGGAACCACTTGCCTCCAGAAGTTGTGGGAGCTTCATCACTGGAGGCTTTCAAGAAGAGATTGGACAACCATTTGTCTGAGATAGTATAGAGTCTCCTGCTTGAGCAGGGGGTTGGACTAGAAGACCTCCAAGGTCCCTTCCAACTCTTAAAAAGAGCCGAGGTGGCACAGTGGTTAGAGTGCAGTACTGCAGCTACTTCAGCTGACTACTAGTTCAGCAGATCAGCGGATCAAATCTCACTGCCTCAAGGTTGACTCAGCCTTCCATCCTTCCGAGGTGGGTAAAATGAGGAGCCAGATTGTTGAGGGCATTATGCTATTTAGTATACTGTCCATTGTTGTAAGCCGCTCAGGGTCCTCGGAGAGTGGGCGGCATAGAAATATGATTAATAAAAATAATAATAAAAATAAAAAAAAAACTCTGCTGTTCTGTTAAATAAATGAATCAACCAACAAGCCACGAGGCAGGTTGATTCATTAGTCTCCAAGCCTTCATTGTGTAGGAAGTTAGCGCCCACCCCTTTCCTAGAAGAATGAAATATTTTAGGAAATATTAAAAGGGCAGAATATTATGTTTCCCTGGATGAGAAATGGAGAAACATGTTTTAAAGACGAAGCAGCTCTCACCTTCTTGGGCCCCCCACCACCCTTTGTCAATGGGCCAGAGACAGAAACTCAATTCCTTCCCATCTTTGTCAATGGACCATCATCTGCAACACAATAGAACCCATCTAGCAACAGAAACTAACACAATAGAACCCATCTAGCAACAGAAACTAACACAATAGGACCCATCTAGCAACAGAAACTCACCACATGGCACCTGGGAAGATTACATCAGCCAGCAAGGCTAGCTAAGACCCCCACCCCCTGGGAGTCTGACAACCAATCAGGATACTCTTTCTGGGCCCCAGGAAGTTCAAAGCCAGAGAGGGCATAAAACCTGGAAACTCGCAGCATCTCGGCCCTTTTCTGTTCAGGAACTCAAGCCATGTGATCCTGTCCACCATTAAACCATCTTTCCAAGCAGTCTCCATGTTTCCAGTGTCTTTTTCCCCACTTGGAGCTGAACCCAGAAGGATATTTCTTCTAACAATTGCATAGAGGGAAAAAAATTGATTAATTCAAGAGGGAAGCCTTGGAAAGAGCTAACAAGGCCACCTTCCTTTTTCTCTGCCCAACTTCCTGCAATTAGCTGGGTTTCTGTCTGCCTTTTGTGGGAAGTTGTGTTGCCTGAATGAGAATGTTGTCTATGTGACCCAGGACAGGTTTTGCACGAAGCTCTGCGGTTCCCCTACAGTTGTTGGAGAAATGAGTCACGAGAACGAGAAGATGTGACTAAAAGCACCTTAAGAGATTGGCAGAGAGAGGGAAAATCCGAGTCGCTTTTGCTTTCTGTTCGCCGTCTGCCCGTAAAACAGAATCGGAAGGGGGAAAAAAGATAGTTTTTTAAATTACAGATTAACAGAGTTGGAAGGGACCTTGTAGGTCATCTAGTCCAACCCCCTGGCCAAGCAGGAGACCCTACACCATTTCTGACAGATGGCAGTCCAATCTCTTCTTAAAAGCCTCCAGTGATGAAGCTCCCACAACTTTCGAAGGCAACTTCTGTTCCATGGGTTGATTCTTCTCACCGTCGGAAAATTTCTCCTTATTTCCAGGTTGAATCTCTCCTTGATCAGATTCCATCCATTAATCCTTGTCTGGCCTTCGGGTGCTTTGGAAAATAGCTTATCTTCCATGGGTAACCATGAACTCAACTTTCAAGATTTCCTTCGAAACCTTCCTTCTAGAAATCTTGTCATCTCTCTGTCCAAACTCTGGAGAAAAGGGCAATTTAGGGTGAGGGTAATGCAAAGGAGAGCAAGGCCAGGCAATTAGAAAAGTAAAGATTCTTGGCTTTATGTGATAAAGGATGAAATATTTTCCAGCGACTGGCAAATCCAAAACATCTCACAACATGCCCTGAAAGCCATTTATTGTGTCTAATATTTAGAGACAATACGTAAAGAAATAAAGCTGAAGGTCAGAACAGTAGACACTATACTGGTTTTTCTGATTTTTATTTTCCAAAGCTTACATTTTACACGAGTAACAAAAACAGCATTCGGATTTTCCATCCTACTTTGCAACCACTGTGCATCTTTTTTCTCAGTCATAAAAAAAATAGAATTATTCAAAATGCCCTGGATAAAATCCAGGGGTGGGAAAAACATGCATTTTTCTCCAGGCTGATTCTGCCCTTTGTATTTTATTCCTAATGGAAAACCAAAAGGCCAGGATAGGGAACCTGCTTTCTATAGTTACCCGGATTAATATGTCAACATATCTCAAAGATTTTCCTAATGAAACAAACATCTAATTTCTTTTTTTTAAGCCACAATCATTTTACTAAACTTTATGAAAGTCTGTTACCTTGTTCTTTTTTTAAAAAAAAAATTGATTTATATGCCGCCCTTCTCCAAAGACTCAGGGCGGCTTACAATGCGTTAAGCAATAGCCTCCATACTTTTGTATATTTTATACAAAGTCAGCTTATTGCCCCCACAGTCTGGGTCCTCATTTTACCTACCTTAGAAAAGATGGAAGGCTGAGTCAACCTTGAGCCTGGTGAGATTTCTTCTTCTGTATAAAGGTAAAGGTAAAGGTTCCCCTCGCACATATGTGCTAGTTGTTCCTGACTCTAGGAGGCAGTGCTCATCTCCGTTTCTAAGCTGAAGAGCCAGCACTGTCCGAAGACGTCTCCGTGGTCATATGGCCGGCATGTCTAAATACCAAAGGCACATGGAACGCTGTTACCTTCCCACCAAAGGTGGTCCCTATTTTTCTACTTGCATTTTTTACATGCTTTCAAACTGCTAGATTGGCAGAAGCTGGGACAAGGAACGGGAGCTCCCCCCATTACGCGGCACTAGGGATTCGAACTGCTGAACTGCCGACTTTTCAGTCAACAAGCTCAGCCACTAAGCCACCGTGTCCCTTCTGTATAGATTCCCATAAAAATGTGCTGAATTAGATTTCTCCATGCTGTTTGAGGCGAGGATTCTTGTGGTGCTTGACTTGCCATCATAATTGAATCCAGAATTATAAATCTTGGGGTCATTAAGCGAGGTGTCCATGCAATCCTAGCTCTTCCTGTTGTGGTCATTATGTGGAACATGGGTTTCCTTGGGGGGGGGGTGTGGAGTCCTGGAGTTGTTGAACAAATGGTCATATCTCAAAGACTATCTGTATTTTATACTTCTTATAGCAAAGCATGCTTGAATCTTTCTTTGGATTAACTAAATTGTGGCAGCTTGGATATCCAGATAACTTCCTGTCTTAAACTAAAGTTGACATGGAATTGAGATGAAATTGAAAAAAATACTTTACAATTTAATACATGGAATTTTCCACAAGGAAAATGAGGATTTCTCTTTAGTTCTATCTTAATATTTCAGTTATATAAGTCTTCCTAAATTAGAACAGGTTTTTAGCACCAAGGATAAAATTTACCATTGTTTATAATTTCATGCTATGATTCATGTCATGATTCAAAGTCTTTAAAAGGCTATGATATACTTAGAGATTTACCATCAATGAATGATACGTTGGAAAATTAATAATTTCTGTGACGCGCTTGTAATTAATTCCCTTGGTTTTGTTTCATTATACCAATAGTAAAAGCCCTTAGACTTGTATACCGCTTAACAGTGCTTTACAGCCCTCTCTAAGCGGTTTACAGAGTCAGTTATTGCCCCCCGCAACAATCTGGGTCCTCATTTTACTGACCTCAGAAGGACGGAAGGCTGAGTCAACCTTGAGCTGGTGGGGATCGAACTGACAGCAGCTGGCAGTCAGCAGAAATAGCCTGCAGTACTGCATTCTAACCACTGTATCACCATGGCTCTTCCTTCCTTCCTTCCTTCCTTCCTTCCTTCCTTCCTTCCTTCCTTCCTTCCTTCCTTCCTTCCTTCCTTCCTTCCTCCCTTCCCTTTCCTTCCTTTCCTTTCCTTCTTTCCTCTTTCTCCCTTCCTTCCTTAGCACTTAGCAATAGCATCTATATATTTATACTTATATAAGTCCCCATATAAAGATAGTCCTCAACTTACAACCACAACTGAGCCCAAAATTTCTGTTGTTAAGTGAGACATTTAAAAGTGAATTTTGCCCCATTCTACGACCTTTCTTTCCTCCGCCGCTAAGTAAATGACTGCAGTTGATAAGTTAGTAACCCGGTTGTTAAGTGAATCTGGCTTCCCCGTTGACTGCGCTGGTCAGAAGGTCGCAACTGGGGCCCACACGACCCCAGGGACACTGCAACCGCCATAAATATGAGTCAGTTGCTAAACATTCGAATTTGGCTCTCGTGACCATGGGAATGCTGCAAAGGTCTCATAACGGTGAAAAACGGCCATAAGTTACTCTGCACAGTGACGCTGCAACTTTGAACAGTCACTAAACGAATGGTTGTAAGTCAAGGACTTCCTGTAGGGTGTAATATCTTGACTGCAGATGCAGAAAAAGCTGTGAGAACTCAACAGCCAGCAACGAACTCTCTTTAACAGAATTGTTTTGTTTTCAGGTTATTCCTCCTTGTGAAGGCCTGGCCGGAAGATCTCCCAAAGGGGGTTGGGGACTGCAGGGGATGGTATGCCAGCCTCTCCGGAGGCTTCCAAATTGGGCACAATGTCTCCCAACCCTCCCAGCTTTTTCTCCTTCGGAGTGACTTATTTTTAAAGCCGTGGGAAAGTTGCTTTCTGAAGAAGAAGAAGAAAAACATTTCGACGAGACAAGCAATTTGGCTCCCCAAAGAAGGAGCTGAAAGGAGGTGCATAAAAACATTATTCAGAAGGAGAAGAAAAGGACACACATACACAAAAACAGCCTCCAAGGATTTTCATGGCCGTTTACTGGCATGTTACTAATCTAATACATTTCCCTCCCCTTTTCTTCCTTGCCTAACAGAATAACTGAGTTGGAAGGGACCTTGGAGGTCTTCTAGTCCAACCCCCTTCTCAAGCAGGAAGCTCTATCACTGGAGACAGATGGTTGTTGTCCAAACTCTTGTTAAAAACTTCCAGTGTTGGAGCATTCACAACTTCTGGAGGCAAGTAGTTCCACTGGTTAATTTTTCTCTCAGGAAATTTCTCCTCAGTTCTAGGTTGCTTCTCTCCTTGATTAGTTTCCATCCATTGCTTCTTGTCCTGCCCTCAGGTGCTCTGGAGAATAGGTTGACCCCATCTTCTTAAAGTTGGTTCAGCATCAGAACCAGTTTGGTGTACTAGTGACGGTGCTGGCCTAGAAACCAGGAGACTTTGAGTTCTAGTTCCACCTTAGGCCTGACAGCTGGCTGGGTTACTTTGGGTCAATCACTAGGAGACGGTGAGTTCTAGTCCTGCCTTACACTTGAAAGCTGGCTGGGTTACTTTGGGTCAATTACTAGGGGATGGTGAATTCTAGTCCCACTTTAGGCCTGACAGCTGGCTGGGTCAATCTCTAGGAGATGGTGAGTTCTAGTTCCACCTTAGGTATGAAAGCCAGCTGGATGACTTTGGACCAATTGCCAGGAGACTTTGAGTTCCAGTTCTACCTTAGGCCTGAAACCTGACTGGGTTACTTTGGGCTAATCACTAAGAGACGGTGAGTTCTAGTCCCATTTTAGGCCTGAAAGCTGACTGGATAACTTTGGGTCAATCACTAGGAGACGGTGAGTTCTAGTCCTGCCTTACACTTGAAAGCTGACTGGGTTACTTTGGGTCAATTACTAGGGGACGGTGAATTCTAGTCCCACTTTAAGCCTGAAAGCTGACTGGGTAACTTTGGGACAATCACTAGGAGACGGTGAGTTCTAGTCCTGCCGTACACTTGAAAGCTGACTGGGTTACTTTGGGTCAATTACTAGGGGACGGTGAATTCTAGTCCCACTTTAAGCCTGAAAGCTGACTGGGTAACTTTGGGACAATCACTAGGAGACGGTGAGTTCTAGTCCCACTTTAGGCCTGAAAGCTGGCTGGGTAACTTTGGGTCAATCACTAGGAGACGGTGAGTTCTAGTCCTGCCGTACACTTGAAAGCTGACTGGGTTACTTTGGGTCAATTACTAGGGGACGGTGAATTCTAGTCCCACTTTAGGCCTGAAAGCTGGCTGGGTGACTTTGGGCCAATCACCAGGAGACTGTGAGTTCTAGACTTGCCTTAGCCATAAAAACCAATCGGATGACTTTGGGCCGCTCACTTTCTCTCCACCCAACCAAACTCACAGGGTTAGTTTTGTGGCGAAAATAGAAGAAGGAGAATTAGGTATTTTCTTCACCTTGAGTTACTTATAAAGGAGTAAAGGAGGGATAAAAATAGAACAAATGAATAAATCTTTATCTTTTTTCCAGCTTTCCACGGATCTGTGATCATTGGAAGGACAAAGGCATAGTGGGGACTTATCTTGGATGCCAAATCCTTGGCAAATGGAGAGAAAATGATAAGATTTGTTTACCTCCTGACTGACCGTCTATTGTTTAACTCTTCATGCAATTAATACTAATCTATTGTGTCTTCACTGGAATTGATAAGGAATTTAAGGAGTGGAAGTTTTAAGCCCCTCGCTTTAGCTGGCTGCTGGCTAGAAAATAAAAGCTTCACCTTTTGAATTTCCTGGCAATATACAGATGTCAGGAACACAGCAGCCTTGGAAAATGGCCTCTACTTAAAGAGTTCTTGATAAGGTAAACTAAATTTCTATGTCCAAAAATTGAACCAAAACACCACAGAACTCACTGAAGCAAAATGTAGTCTCTCTTACCACACGGTTGTGTGAATCCAGCTATTGTTTACCACGATTGGTGGGTTTGTCGGTTGTCCTGATGACAGCAGTGTTCAATCAGCAGGCTCAAATTATCCTATTTTGGATAGTCTGGATTCTCTAGAAAAAACTGTAATACTGGGAAAGGTGGAAGGAAAGAGAAAAAAGGATGATCAGCACCAGAAGACAGAATATGGTATCAGAATACCAAGATCGATCGATCGATCAATCTATCTATCTATCTATGTATCTATCTATCTATCTATCTATCTATCTATCTATCTATCTATCTATCTATGTATCTATCTATCTATCTATCTATCTATCTATCTATCTATCTATCTATCTATCATTAGAATACCAAGAGATAGATCTATCTATCTATCTATCTATCTATCTATCTATCTATCTATCTATCTATTAGAATACCAAGAGATAGACAGCCAGACAAACATAGAGTTAGAGATTACATACATACATACATACATACATACATACATACATACATCTTTATCTATCTATCTATCTATCATCTATCTATCTATCTATCTATCTATCTATCTATCTATCTATTAGAATACCAAGAGATAGACAGAAAGACAGACAGACAGACAGACAAACATAGACATAGAGATTATATGCATACATACATACATACATACATACATACATACATCTTTATCTATCTATCTATCTATCTATCTATCTATCTATCTATCTATCATCTATCTATCTATCTCTATCTATCTATCTATTAGAATACCAAGAGATAGATAGATAGACAGCCAGACAGACAAACATAGAGATAGAGATTATATACATACATACATACATACATACATCTTTATCTATCTATCTATCTATCTATCTATCTATCTATCTATCTATCTATCATCTATCTATCTATCTCTATCTCTATCTCTATCTATCTATCTATTAGAATACCAAGAGATAGATAGAAAGACAGACAGACAGACATAGAGATAGAGATTATCTATCTATCTATCTATCTATCTATCTATCTATCTATCTATCATCTATCTATCTTAGAATACCAAGAGATAGATAGCCAGACAAACATAGATAGAGATTATATACATACATACATACATACATACATACATACATAATCTTTATCTATCTATCTATCTATCATCTCTATCTATCTATCTTTCTATCTATCTATTAGAATACCAAGAGATAGATAGACAGACAGATATAGAGATTATATACATACATACATACATACATACATCTTTATCTATCTATCTATCTATCTATCTACCTATCTATCATCTATCTATCTATCAGAATACCAAGAGATAGATAGATAGATAGATAGATAGATAGATAGATAGATAGATAGACAGACAGACATAGAGATAGAGATTATATATATTTACATATGTACATACATATATCTTATCTCTATCATCTACCTACCTACCTACCTACCTACCTATATCTTGGTATTCTGTTATCATATTCTCTCTCTCTCTCTCTCTCTCACACACACACACACACAAAATGGACGGATTTGGTTACAGCAAGAACCTGAAGGCCTACGTTGAAGTAGATGATCATTGAGAAGAAAATTTTTCTCACGAGTACCCAGAAAGTTAGATCGTTTATGTGTCCTCCCTCTCTCCCCCTCCCATTCTCCCTGTCCAATTGCCTGTGTCCTCCTTTGCCTGCTGTGATTTTTGATAACCTTAAACTGGATTCACCCAATATGTGTTAAAAGGAGTCTGGCGAGTTCTTTGTTCGATGGACTGTGAAATCGCAGCCGAACCACAATCCACAGTGCCATTCCATTATCATATTAGAGATAAGTAATATCTCGAATTATCTCAACGTAGAGATAACCTTTGTCCTTGATTTTCAATCGACTGCATGGTCCAATCAACTTTAATGAGGCTGTTGATCTTTCCTTGTTTTCAGTTGAACTTCCCCCCCCCCCCTGTTACCGTTATCTTGCTTACAACATTGTGCCTCTCCCAAGATTGCAGGATACAATCTGAATCGATCACTGGGACTAAAAGTTTATTCTTCCAAGCGTTCGGATTTGTGCTGGAGCCCGATTAATTAATTAATTAATATCTCAGGGGCTTCCACAGAGAAGAGGGAGTCAAACTATTCTCCAAAGCACCTGAAGGCAGGACAAGAAGCAATGGATGGAAACTAATCAAGGAGAGAAGCAACTTAGAATTAAGGAGAAATTTCCTGACAGTTAGAACAATTAACCAGTGGAACAACTTGCCTCCAGAAGTTGTGAATGCTCCAACACTGGAAGTTTTTAAGGAGATGTTGGATAACCATTTGTCTGAAGTGGTGTAGGGTTTCCTGCCTAAACAGGGGGTTGGACTAGAAGACCTCCAAGGTCCTTTCCAACTCTGTTATTCTATTCTATTCTATTCTATTCTATTCTATTCTATTCTATTCTATTCTATTCTATTCTATTCTATTCTATTCTATTCTAATTAAGTGTTTAGCAGCAGAATCTCTCTTCTGAGTCATGTTTAATTTGTTGTTGTGAAGGACACCCAGTTCCTTTCACATGTATACTTCCCTTCCTATACTGGTGCTTTTTGTGTTTTCTGTTCAGATTTCAGCACTTTATAATATACTAGTTAATACCAATTTATAACATCTTGGTAAGACCACACTTGGAATACGGCATCCAGTTTTGGTCGCCACGATGTAAAAAAAAAAAATGTTGAGACTCTGGAAAGAGTGCAGAGAAGAGCAACAAAGATGATGAGGGGACTGGAGGGTAAAACATATGAAAAACAGTTGCTGGAATTGGCTGGAAAAGAAGGACCAGGGGTGACATGATAGCAGTGTTCCAATATCTCAGGGGTTGCCACAAAGAAGAGGGAGTTAAGCTATTCTTCCAAAGCACCAGAAGGACAAAAAGCAACAGATGGAAAGTAATCAAGGAGAGAAGCAACCTGGAATTAAAGAGAAATTTCCTGACAGTTCGAACAATTAATCAGTGGGACAACTTGCCTCCAGAAGTTGTGAATGCTCCAACACTGGAAGTTTTTAAGAAGAGATTGGACAGCCATTTGTCTGAAATGATATAAGGTTTCCAGCCTGAGTTGGACTATAAGACCTCCAAAGTCCCTTCCAACACTGTTATTCTGTTATCCTGTTACTTTCGAGTTAAGCCATTGAATTTCCTGGTGGTCTCTTTTCTACTTCATCCAAAATTAACTTTCCAGTATAAAATTGCGGGTATTTAAGCGACTGTATCTTCCTTTTAAAAAATGGGATTTTAGAAGGACGCGCCGCCTTGCAGTGATAATATGTAATTGGGTTTTCATAAATAAGGAAGATCAGAAAAAAAAAGGAAGAAAAGATTCAAAAGCATTGCTACAGATGCTTTATTAAGGGTGTGCTGGCTGCGTCTAAGGAAGGTTTTTCGAAAGGCAGAATTCAAAATAGCTACGAGGTAATACTTCACACAAGCAAACCGAGAGACCTCTTGGGTATCTGTGTAGGAGGGGGGGGAAAAAACCAAGGAAAGTTTGAACAGCTCTTCTCTCGAGAATTAAGATTTTTCAGTAGTCCAAGGTGTTGGCTGGTTTATGTCTGAGAATTCGCCCTGAGTCTTCGGAAAGGGGCGGCATATAAATGTAATTAATTAAATTATAAATTTAATTAATTAAATTCAAACCCAAGCAATGTCACCAGTCCTTATTCAAACAGGGCCATGGAGTTTGATTTGTACGACAGTCTCTTCTTGATCTTGGGTGGGCCAGTTGTCCAAGGTTGAAGTCTAACTAGAAGATGTGTGGACTTCAACTCCCAGAATTCCTCAGCCAGCACAATGATTCTCGGCCTCAACAATTCTAAGATCATAGACTTCAACTCTCTGATCTTTTTGGGAATATGGTTGGACTAGAAGTCTTCCAAGGTCCTCTCCAACTGTTCTGTTCTGTTCTGTTCTGTTCCGTTCCCGTTCTAGTTCAGGACAGTCCTGATGTTAAGCCAAGCTAATCCACCATTAAAAGAGATTCTGGATCCTGAAATGTCCCATTGCAGCTGAAAATGGGTTGGCTGGTTTGCAGAAATACAGGCAATCCTCGACGTACGACCACAACTGAGCCCAAAACAATACTTTAATTGTTAAAGTAGCGACACGGTTGTTAAGTGAATCTGGGATTCCCCACTGACTTTGCTTGTCGGAAGGTCACAAAAGAGAGATCACACGACTACGGGACACTGCAACTGTCATAAGTATGAATCCGTTCCCAAGCATCTGAATTTTGATCTCATCACCACGGGGATGCTGCCACGGTCCTAAGTGTGAAAAACGGTCCTAAGTCACTGTATCCAGTGCTGTTGTAACTTCCAACAGTCACTAAACAAAGTATTGTAAATGTGGAGGCCTACCTGTAGTTCGGGCAACATAAACCTGACCCAGGCAAGTCTTGAATATTTCCAGGAAAAAATTAGTAAGCAAAATGTATATTTGATGATCCATGTAATAACAGCTGCAAGAATTGTGTATGCTCAAAATTGGAAATCAGAGAAAATACCGTTGGAAGAAGAACTAATAAAAAAAAAATTTAGACTGTGCAGAAATGAATAGATTAACTTTGATGATTAAAGATAAGGAGGAATCAGAATATTTTAAAACATGGAATTATTTTTATAGTTGGTTGGAAAAGAGATATAAATGACTGATACTATAATTGTGTACAAATGATGATTATAATATTGATTTAGAAATGAAATGTTAGAATGGTTTGGATGAATATGAAGATAGAAGAAACTTATGGAAGATGGAGAAGAAGCCTAGAAGATAACACCGAGGCGTCACAGGGAAGGGAGGATTGATGTATTAAATGTTTGTTTGTCTTTAAAAAAAAAATTACCAAAAAAAAAAAAAAGAAAGGAGATGGAAAATGAGGGTTCCTTGGTGCTCTCTGAGCTTGCTCATTTTCTTGCAGACGTTTCATGACCCAATTAGGTAACATCATCAGTGCTAGGAGGGAGTGGGGTTTACAAAGTAGAGGAGAAAGAGAATGGGGGGGAGGAGGAGGAGGAGGAGAAGGACCGTGGGTTCCTTGGTGCTCTCTGAGCTTGCTTGTTTTCTTGTAGACGTTTCACGACCCAACTAGGTAACATTATCAGTGCCAGTAAGGAGTGCTGTTTGCTGTCAGTTTATATTCTGGTGTCTTGCCTGTCTATATGGGTAGGGATGGCCTTAAGTGATTCTTTTAGTTGGGCTTTTTACGGATGGCTCTTTGGCAGTTTCTTGACTTGAGTATTGGTGTGAAGTTGACCTTGGAGTTAATCTCTGCTGATCTAGGATCTGATTGCTGATGGGGCCTTTTTGGGCTGGTTGATTGTCTCTTTTGCATAGTCTATAGATGTTGTTAATGTCTATGTGTCTATTGATGGCTGATTGGTCAGAGTGTGCCAGGCTTCTAGAAATTTTGGGCTGGTCTGGGATGCTCACATTTTCCCCAATGGAAACTACGGTTCAATCTGTCTATACGTGATGGAAATTAAAGAATTTCCATCATGTCTTCTGACTGCCACTTGACGTTCGTGAATGCGTTCGTCCAGTCTTCTACCAGTTCGTCCTACATTGTGAGCCACCGTGGCGCAGTGGTTAGAGTGTAGTACTGCAGACTACTTCTGCTGACTGCCGGCTGCCTGCAATTTGGCAGATCGAATCTCACCAGGTTCAAGGTTGACTCGTCCTTCCATCCTTCCGAGGTGGGTAAAATGAGGACCCAAATTGTTGGGGGCAATAGGCTGACTCTGTAAACCGCTTAGAGAGGACTGTAAAGCACTGTAAAGCAGTATATAAGTCTAAGTACTATTGCTGTTGTGGTTATTGCAGGTCTTATGTTGTTGTTCTGCCCCAGCTACGGACCCCAAAGAACGCAGCATACACCTAGTCCTTACAAACCTTAGTTTACTAATTAAGGACTACTAATGAGCTTTCTTAGTAGTTGTTCGAACACAAGTACAGTTTAAATCAGTCTTTTCTGAACAAGGGCTGTTAATTTAACTTCATGAACAGCCGACAAGAATCCAAAGTAGAATAACTCAATTCTGAGGCACAGTCTTTCAGATAACCGTAATCTTACTGTGGTTGGCAGAATGCCCAGAAGCAATTTGCAGGAAAACTGACAAAGAGATAAACAAGAGCCAAATTAAACGTTTCTGGAATCAAGATGCGAAGGAATATGAACGAAGTTGTTTCCTGCAAATTGCATCAGTCGTCATCCTTCCTTAAATAGGCTAAGGGAGTGGCCAATTAGCTCCAAGCCTTACTCTCGAGGAGACCTCCTCCTGAGAAGCCACTCCTGCCTTTTAACAGCTCTGCGCGCTCGCGCATCGAGAAGAGGTTCCTCCTCTTCATCCTCTTCACTTATGGGAGCTTCTGGAGGTTCTGAAGGCCCTGGCTGAATCTCCGCCTCTGGCACCACATCTTCTCCAGCCTCCTCCTTATCTGACTCGAGTGCCAGCTGCACAGGCTGCTGGCGCAGCACCACACCAGCCTCCTCGCTGTCGGAATCAGCTACTAACTGCACAGGCCGCTGATGGGCCACAACAGTTGTAGATGACTCCTTTTTTAATATATATTTCTGGGGTTGCTGGGACTTTTGGTTTGCTTTGCTGGAAAATCCCAGTTGTAAAGCATGCTTGCTTTTAAAACCCAGCTTTGATCAGCAAAGGTTTATAGAGAACAAAGATGCTCCTATTTTGGAAGATTATCGAGAATACCTTTGAAGGACTCTTTGTCCTGCCAAAAAACCCCGGCCCTTGAGATGAAAGATGGTAACCGAGCCATAAGCAAACAGTTCGGATCTCACCTCCCTCTTCAAAATGGAACGGAGTAACCATTCCTATTGTCAGTCCTGAAACTGAGCCTGCAACTTGTTTTTCTGATAATTTGAGAGCGGGCTAGAAACAAAAACGTTGGGGTCTGTCTTCGCTCTTTAGGCTCAGGAAGTAAAATTGGAACACACGCACACAATCAAGAGTGTCTCTGTGTGTATCAAAACACGGCAAGATAACAAGCAGGGAGGAATTATTGAGTCTGCCACCTGCACCTCTATAACTACCACGTAACTATGTACTACCAAGAGCCTTGGTAGTACAGTGGCCTAAGGCACCCGGTTATTCAGCTGGTTATTAAGACCAGATGCCTGCAATTACTGCAGGTTCGAATCTCGCCAAGGCTCAAGATTGACTCAGCCTTCCATCCTTTCTAAGTTAGGTAAATTGAGGACCCGGATTGTGGGGGCAATAAGCTGACTTTGTATAAATATACAAAAGTATGAAGGCTATTGCTTAACGCATTGTAAGCCGCCCTGAGTCTCCGGAGAAGGGCGGCATATAAATCAAATAAAAAAAAAAAACTGTCTGGTTTGGCTCTGCAACCCAAGACAGACACAGACTTCAGAGGATCATTAGAACAGCAGAAAAAACCATGGCTACCAACCTGCCTTCCATTGAGGACCTGTCTACTGCACGAGTCAAAAAGAGGGCTGTGAAAATATCTACAGACCCCTCCCATCCTGGACATAAACTGTTTCAACTCCTACCCTCAAAATGATGCTATAGAGCACTGCACCCCAGAACAACTAGACACAAGGACAGTTTTTCCCAAAATAACCATCACTCTGCTAAACAAATAATTTCCCCAACACTGTCAAACTATTTACTAAATCTGCACTACTATTAATCTTCTCATCGTTCCCATCACCCATCTCCTTCCACTTATGACTGTATGACTGTAACTTTGTTGCTTGTACCCTTACAATTTATATTGATATTGTTTCCTAGTATGATTTGATTGCTTATTAGTAGCCTATGACTATCATTAAGTGTTGTACTTTATGATTCTAGACGAATGTATCTTGTCTTTTTATGTACACTGAGAGCTTATGCACCAAAGACAAATTCCTTGTGTGTCCAATCACACTTGGCCAATAAAGAATTCTATTCTATTCTATTCTATTCTATGCTATGCTATGCTATGCTATGCTATGCTATGCTATGCTATGCTATGCTATGCTATGCTATGCTATGCTATGCTATGCTATGCTATGCTATGCTATGCTATGCTATGCTATATTCTACCCCACTCCACTCTATTCCTATTCCATTCCTATTCCATTCCATTCCATTCCATTCCATTCTATTCTATTCTATTCTATTCTATTCTAATTCTATTCTATTCTAATTCTATCTAACCATAGCCACCTCCTCTCCTTTATGATACAGGTAGTTGTTGACTTAAAACAGTTCATTTAATGACAAGTTACAATGGCACTGAAAAGTTACTCATGGCTGTTTTTCACACTTATGACCGTCACGGCATTCCCCATGATCACGTGATCAAAATTTAGACGCTGAGCAACTGACTCGTATTTATGACGGTTGCACTGTTCCCGGGATCATGCGATCCCCTTTTGCGACCTTCTGACAAAGAATGTCAATGGGGGAGCCAGAATTCGCTTAACAACCGTGTTGCTAACTGAACAACTGCACTGATTCACTTAACAACTGTGGCAAGAAAGGTTGCAAAATGAGGCAAAACTCGCTTAACAACTGTCTTGCTTAGCAACAGAAGTTTTGTCCTCAAACTGTGGTCATAAATTAAGGACTACCTACATCAAATCTGGGTTTCTATTGGGAAACCACTTCTGCATTTTGTGCTTTCTACAGACAGCCCGCTAACTAACAGGCATTCATTTAGTGACCATTCGAACAACACCACTGAAAAAAAGGCCGTAAATCGAGGATTACCTGTACATAGACATCTGGATTTTGTGTGCGAGATGGAAAGAAATGAAATTTTGACTGTGGGTTTTGTCAATTCGATACATACGTTGTTATAGAGATGATTAGTGCATATTAAGTATGTAAAAGTACATCTTGAGACTGTAATGCTACTATATTTTATTCTATGGCACGAAAGAGTTGGAAGTCAATGCTTTTCTTTTCTTTTCCCTCTGTACCTTACACTTCTTTTTCTTCCCTTTTTCTCCCCTCGTTTTATTTATTTATTTATTTATTGGTTCGATTTATATGCCGCCCTTCTCCGGAGACTCAAGGCGGCTTACAATGCGTTAAGCAATAGCCTTCATACTTTTGTATATACCTGCTTAGTAGGGCTTTTGCCCCCCCCAAAGCGGTGTTCTTTTTTATACAAAGTCAGCTTATTGCCCCCACAAACCGGGTCCTCATTTTACCCGCCTCGAAAGGATGGAAGGCTGAGTCAACCTTGAGCCTGGTGAGATTCGAACTTACTTTAATTGCAGGCAGCTGGTGTTACTTAACAGTGCATTAGTCTGCTGCGCCACCAAGGCTCTCTTTCCCACTAGTTTCACTTTCTTTTGTGTTTTATACCTTGATAAACATAATAAAATTGATGATGTTACCCATTTAGTCGTGTCTGACTCTTGGCCATTCTATGAGCCAGGTCTCTCCATGTTTTCTGATCTTGCCTTACTTTTTTGAGTTGTTCTATGCTTTTGTCCTGACCTAGGCTTCACAAAGCAGGCTCCGTGTCCCGACAAAACCCCTTTTTATTAAGCGAATGTGAATTCCTCTCATTCACATCCAGCAAAGTCCCGGCAAACAGTCTTTCCAGGGTGAATTTACAACCACAGACCTTATGAGGCTTGGAGAGCTGTCAGGCCGATATCCTCCAAACGCAACGCTGTACAAGAAAAGACTTGGCAAGGAGTCTCTGAGAGTCACAGATCTTCACACTAGTGAAATGAACTAATTGTCTCCTGCAAACTCCACTCCCCTTTCACTCCTCTTTATTCCCTCTGGGAGGGGCCATTCACCGTCCACCTGTGCCTTTACTCCCGAGTCGGCCCTTGTTCCTTAGCTGTTCCCTTCTCCTGGCAGCTCTGCGCATGCGCACATCAGGAACAGGCTCCAGCTGTTCTTCTGTCCCACTGATATCTGACACCGAAGGCAGCTGATAACTGTCAGACGGCCCTGGCCCCATCTCTGCCTCCGACGTAGAGTCCTCATCAGAGCCTTCCCCAGAATCCAGGACTGGCCCATGTTCCTCCCCAACCTCCTCCCTGTTCAAGCCTGCTGCCAGCTCCACGGGTGGGCCACAACAGCTTTGGCTGGTGTCAGCTTTGATGGTGTCCAGCTGCTATATTCTTTGGTGGCCTGGTTTCTTTACCGCTAACTCTTCCAAGCATAATGTCAAGTTTTGAGGTCGTCTCAAATAAATTGCATTTCAAACAGTCTTTGAAGAAAAACTCCTATTTATTAAGCACGGCATTCTAAACCCGACTCCATCGAAGCCAACACTGACTTCCAGCCCCAAAACCCTCCCTTTCTGTTCCCCACTCCCCTGCACTCATTGGCCATCTTCCAAGTCATTCTACCCCTAATCTACTCCAGCTCAAAGGAATTTCCCCCCTCCCATCCCATCTCCTAGGGGATATTATCTCCAGGGAAAATAAGTAGGTGAAAAGTCAAATGTCCCTTTCCAAACGCCTTCGCTTCTCCTTCTTATGTCAGCACTAGAGTAAATGCAGCTTGAAGTGCTGACGCATAATTGTTTTCTCCAGGGAATTTCCCTGCATAAATAGCAGACTTCGAAGAGACCCAAAGGTGCCTTTTCAAGAGGCAACTGGAACACACCTTTGGGACAATCCTGACCTGAATCTCGTTAGACCTGAAGGGACCTTGGAGATCTTCTAGTCCAACCTCCCGCACAAGCAAGAGACCCTATACCCATGATGGTGAACCTATGGTACGCGTGCCACAGGTGGCCCGCAGAGCCATATCTGTGGGCACGCAAGCATTGCCCTAGTTCAGCTCCAGTGTGCATGTGCGAGCCGGTCAGTCGATTTTCGGGCCTTCTGGGCCCACTGGAAGTTGGGAAACGGGCCGTTTCTGGCCTCCAGGGGGGTGGGGAAGGCTGTTTTTGCCCTCCCCAGGCGCCAAGAAAGCCTCTGGAGCCTGGGGAGGGCGAAAAACGGGCCTACCAGGCCCACCTGTAACCTCTTTGCCATCACGTGCCAAAAGCGGGGGAGCATAGGGGTAGTATTGAATTATAGGTGTGGGCATGCACGCGCACGACCCCCCCCCCATGCTTTTGACACACGATGGCAAAAAGGTTAGCCGTCACTGCCCTATACCAGGGGTGGGCAAATGTGGGCTCTTTTACAACCTGTGGACTTCAACTCCCAGAATTCCTGAGACAGCCAAGCTGGCTCAGGAATTCTGATGTCAGCACTCCAAACTACATTCGTTCCAGTGCTGACATAAGGAGAAAAGGGGGCAGCTGGCAAGAGGACGCTTGACTTTTCACCTACTTATTTTCCCTGAAGATAATATCCCCTAGGAGATGAGATAGGAGGGGGGGACATTCCTGGGAGCAGAAGTAGTAGATATGGGGAGAGTGATTTGGAAGATGGCCAATGAAACGCAGAGAATTGGAGAACGGAAAGGGAAGGTTTGGGGTCAGGAAGTCAGTGTTGGCTACGATATGATCGGGGACAGATTGCCGTGCTTAATAAATGAAAGATTTCATCAAAGACTATTTGTTTGGAAATGCAATTTATTTTGAGACGACACTGAAACCTGACATCTGGGAGTTGAAGTCCACAGGCTGTAAAAGAGCCACATTTGCCCACCCCTGCCCTATACCATTCTGGACAAATGGGAGGTCCAATCTCTTAAAAACCCTCCAGTGATGGGAGTTCCCACAACTTCTGGTGGCAAGTTGTTCCAACGATTAATTGTTGTGCCAGGAAATTTCTCCCTAGTTCCAGGTTGCTTCTCTCCTTGATTAGTTTCCATCCATTGTTTCTTGTCCTGCCTTCAGGTGCTTTGGACTTCTTTGTGGCAGCCCCTCAAATATCAGAATACTGCTATCATGTCACCCCTAGTCCTTCTTTTCATTAAACTAGACATACCCAATTCTAGCCAAAAGTTAACATGGCCCAAATAAAATTATGATAAATAAATAACCTATCCTGATTTCTAAAGACCGATCGATCCAACCCAACTCCAACCCATCGTCCACTATCCACAAGAGAGGAGAAATTCGATGAACAAAAAAAAAACCAACTCTCAATTCCGATAGTTCTAGTTAAAGATGGTATTTTAATTGGTCCGGCAATTGCAAAATATACAAATTTCCAAAAAAGGGGCAGGCCTGTTTTATAAGCCACGCAGCTCTTCACCTTCAGGGATGAGGGGGAAAGAAAATAGATTAAAATCATCCCGTACAGACACATAAAACTTAAAATTTCAATACAAAATTTATGAAGACTGGAACAGCGAGTTTGGGGGGGGAGACTCCGTGGTTCTGCGAGATCAATTAAATAAATAAATAGCCTCTTGCTCTTAAAAATGGTTGTTTAAAAAAAATCTAACTTCAAGTATCAAAGGGGAAAAAAAGCCCCAACCAACCAACGCGAGGAATCACCACTGCTAGAATTTTTAATAGCATTTAAATAGGATTTCCATGCCATGCCCCACACCCTGCAACCACAAAAACCGTTACACAATCCCACAATAATACGGTAATTAACAGCCTTTTAAGCTTTCTCCCTCCTTTCAAACAGGAAAAATCCATTTCGTTCTGAGATTTCATCCCCCCCATTTCCTTATTTCCGTCTCTTTCAAGGTGGACAGCATTTGTAAGAAAACAATTTGGCCTAAAACCATTATTGCAAAATGCACTTTGTCCAGAGAAGGGGGGGGCGGCTTTTTAGGGGGGGGGGCAGGGTAAGGATGGGAAGTGTTAAGTTTTTGTTTTGCCCCCATTTGCTCTATTTTGTCGTGGCAGAATTTCAAAAGGAAATATTTGCCACAGAATTTCAAAAGGAAATATTTGCCACAGAATTTCAAAAGGAAATATTTGCCACAGAATTTCAAAAGGAAATATTTGAGGGTGGGAGATGAGGCCATTCACACCTAGGTAAAAGTGTTTTTTTTTTTTTTTTAAAAGAAACATTCAAAATAATAAAAAATGTCTTTAAAAACCAAACAAAATTCAAAGAAGTTAATCTTAACAAGCAGAAAAAGCTTTTTGTTTACACTAGGAGTAAGGGCCCGATGGTCCCCTTATGACTTATGGACTTCAACTCCCAGAATTCCTGAGCACGGTTGGCTCAAGAATTCTGGGAGTTGAAGTCCACCAGCCATAAAGGAGCCCATCAGTCCCCTACCGCCGATCTACATGGAGTCTTATTATAAACATATAAACCCTCTCAGATTAGCAAGTCAACGCTTGGGCCTTGGGTCAAACAATCCTTTATTTGGAAAATAAAAATCACCTTTATCGCCCTGCAACCGTCCGCCTTGGGGACCTCATCCTCGCCCAGCAGTTGTCTACTTCCTATCTCATCATCCTGGACAGCTTTTCCAGGGTCAACTTTGGCAGAACAGTTCTATCTTAAAAAAAGAGGGCTTGCGTTCGAAACCAGACTTATTGTTACTTTTGTCCGTCACACACACAATCATCCTCAAGCGATTGGCATCAACTTGCGACAACGCGCCTGGTGGCCCAAATTCCCTCAAAGTTCCCAAAGACTTAATTACGTTCAAGTATTTTAAATTACGTTGGGTTTTTTGTTTTTGTTTTAAAAAGCGTTCGTTTTATTTGAGCCCGCTGTCGAATTGAGGACTGTGAATTGAGTGGCACACCTGGGAAACAGGAGAAACAGGCTGAGAAGTCACCAGGAGAAATTCTGGTCAGAAAGGAAAGCAAGCTTATTTACTCAGATGTCCTTCAAAACTAGCAAAAACAATCATTTAAAAATAATACTCTACAACTACTGCTAAGAATAGTTATTTCAACATGTAAAAAAAAAAGGGGGGGAGGCCCATAATAAATCAATCCACCTGAATGAAACTAACCTTAACTTTGTTCCTAAACATGCTATTCTAATGCGTTGAGCACCTACATCAGCCGTTCTTCAACTGTGCAATTTTTATTGGCAACACATGATTAGGACAAAACTCTAGCCCTGGAACCCTCTCTCCCTTTTCCTTGATATGAAAACTTGCAGATTTATGCTGGATACACGGCGAGGGTCTAAAATCCGTTTCCAGTGGCTAAAACAAGAGTGGAAAGCTGGAAAAAAAACAGCCTTGCCGGCTGTAAATTTGCAGATATCCACGAGTGACTCGGTTTGCTGGAAGTTCATTCGTTGTCGGTCGGTAGGAACATACCCTGTTTGCACCACGAGATGCTTGTAACGTAAACGATGCATCTTATGACTTCACTGGTCTCCAAAGAGACCTTCCCACAAGCCACACACACAAAGGTGGGGGAAAGGCAAGGCGGGGCAGAATCCCCCACACACATCCCAGGTCTGAAAAGAAGACCAGTGCCTCTCTCTTAACACCGGACTTTTAAAAAAATGGGCCTTTCCTGAGTGGGAAGTCTCCCACCCAACTAGAAAAGAAGCCAGGGTGTGCCAAGTGTCGTGTCCCATCACTCTCTCTCTCTCTCACACACACACAAACATCCCAAAGCAGGGTCAGGACACAGTCCTTGTACAGACGCGGATGTTCAGGGGGACGGAACTTTTAATGCACCCCTATAGAAGAAAGGAGAGGCCCTCGCTTACAAAAAGTGCGGACCAACTTTTCACAATTGTTTTATGGCCTCTTATCTCTCTTCTCTGCCTAGTCTGGGAGCAACTGATCGGGCTCTGTCTCGGACCAGTTCGCCAAGGACAGCTAAAATTCAGTGAACATCTAAGGTGGAAACGAAGAGGTGGGACAGACTCACGAATGTTCACACTTTTCATCTCCCCTTTCGCTTCTGTCTTAGCTACAAAGCCCACCTAAGCTGACCCTAACCCTTTTATCTTAAAGAGATGCTGGGGGTCAACATAGTAATCTTCCGCAAGGCAAGCTCGCTGCTTTAAAACCGAAACAAAACAGAATAACAATGACCAAAACTTGTAGGACGTATGGTGTGTAACAGAAGCACTTTGGTGCTTGCTGGAGTCAAATTGGAGTAGATGGGGGGAAAAAAACCAAACCCAGCTTTAAAATCAGGTTCAGATCCACAGTTTATATGCTGATGAAATAAAGTCTCTTTCTTTTCCTTTATTTTTTCCTCCATCTCTCTCTCTCTTTTTCTTTCTTTCTCTCTCTCTCTGGTGTTTCCTCCTTCCGCCGCTCCATATTTCTTAAGTCCAAGAAGGCAAGATAAACCAGCGATGGAGATCATCAACAAATCAACTGGAGTCGAACGGAGATGTTGTGGAGCAGGCTGCCAAGTTTCGGAGATGAATGATGGCACGGCGGTTGGCTTCCACCAAGGTTCCCGAAGTCCCGCCGAAAGAGATTCTCAAGGTTGGGTGTGTGGAGGATTCAGGTTCTGCCGACAAAGGAAGAAAAAAAGAGAGAAGAAGACCAACGTGAGATGGTGGCTTTGGGTTTGGAGAAAGGGGTGGAGAAGCAGCTGAACTAGAACTAGACATGCAGAAGAGACAGTCACGGTAAGAAAAATGATCTAGAGAGGGGGACAAACGGGAGGTGGAGAAAAAAAGTTTGTTAGATGTGCGTGCAAGAGGTCCTGTTTCTCTGTACCAAAGGTTAGGCTTGTCCATGTCTCTTGGACCGAATTCTACAAAACAGTCAAACCATCTGCAATCTGCAGACAATTGATTGCGTTTCGAAGCTTCCTGCCTACTCACATAAAACTGACAATGTTACCTAGCTTGGTAATGAAACATCTGCAAGAATGCCAGCAGGCTTAGAAAGCACCAAAGACCCCACCATTCAACCCTGAGAGGAGAGGGGAGGGGAGGGGAGGGGAGGGGAGGAAGGGAGGAGAGGGGAGATGAAGAAGGCAAGGGAAAAGGGGAGGGGAGGGAGAAGGGGAGGGAAAGAGAAAGAGCGAAAGGAGGGAAGGGGAGAGGGGGAGGAGGGAAAAGGGGAGGGGTGGAGAGGAGGCCAGGGAGAGGGGTGGGAAGGAGAGAGAGAGGAGAGGGGAGATGGAGAAGGCAAGGGAAAAGGGGAAGTGAGGAGAGGAAGAGAGGAGAGAAGGAGCGAAAGGAGGGAAGGGGAGAGGAGAGGGAAGAAGAGGAAGGAGGGGGAAGGGAGGAGAGGGGTGATGGAGAAGGGGAGAAAAGGGAAGGAGAGAGAGAGGAGAGGGGAGATGCAGAAGGCAAGGGAAAAGGGGAATTGAGGAGAGGAAGAGAGGAGAGAAGGAGTGAAAGGAGGGAAGGGGAGAGGAGTGGGAAGGAGAGGAAGGGAGGAGAGGGGTGATGTAGAAGGGGAGAAAAGGGAAGGAGAGAGGAGAGGGGAAGGGAGGAGAGAGAGAGAGAGGGAAGGAGTGAAAGGAGGGAAGGGGAGAGGGAAAAGGGGAGGGGTGGAGAGAGGAGGTCAGGGAGAGGAGAGGAAGGGAATGGAGTAGGGAGGGAAGGAGAGAAACCCAAAATGTTTGCAACACCTGTTACTCCATTACAAAGAAGTGAGGCTAGCTAGTCCAAATGTCACACACAACGCAGCAAACTCCCTTTGGGGGGAAAAAAATGAAGCTGAAAGTGTGAAGTGAAGCTGAAAGACCCACATCCGCATTTCAGTACAAGAAGAACAAAGACAAGGAGGTGAATAATAATAATAATAATAATAATAATAATTTTATTTCTATACCGCCCTTCTCCCGAAGGACTCAGGGCGGTGTACAGCCAAAAAAAAAAGATGGCCACCTGTCATGGGGCAGAAGGAAAGGCTTGCCCCAGCATTGCTCAAAGTAGGGATGTAGATGCTTCACCAGCACCCCAACATTAAATTTGGCTTCCATAACTACCTTTAAGACAAGTCTTCTCTGCTGCCCTTTTGCCCTCCCTTTGCTAACCCAGGAAAAGACGGTGGCAGAATTGATTCCAAAGAAAATTCGGTTTCTTAACTTCCCATGCTGCATTACAGGAACAGAGGTAGTCCTCGATTTAACGACAATTGAGTCCAACATTTCTGTGGTTAAGCGAGACAGTTAGGTGAGCTAATTTCCCATGGTGGCGCAGTGGTTAGAATGCAGTATGGTAGGCAAACTCTGCCCACTGCCAGGAGTTCGATCCTGACCAGCTAAAGATTGACTCAGCCTTCTGAGGTCGGTAAAATGAGGACCCAGATTGTTGGGGGACACAGAGTGACTGTGTAAATCGCTAGGAGAGGGTTGTAAAGCAGTACAGAGCAGTATATAAGTCTAAGTGCTATTGTTAATTCTCTCTCTCTCTCCATCCAATTTCCTTCATCTATCTATCTATCTCTATCTATCCATCCATCCACTCTCCCTCATCTATCTAGGATCCCTCCCTCCCTCCCATCTATCTATTCTCTCTCTCTCTCTCTCCATTCAATTTCCCTCATCTATCTAGGATCTGTCTGTCTGTCTATCTATCTATTGATCTAGCTATCTCTAGCTATCCATCCATCTACTCTCCCTCATCTATCTAGGATCCCTCCCTCCCTCCCATCTATCTATTCTCTCTCTCTCTCTCCATTCAATTTCCCTTATCTATCTAGGATCTGTCTGTCTGTCTGTCTGTCTACCTACCTACCCTGTTTCCCTGAAAATAAGACATCCCCAGATAATAAGCCCAATGGGCTTTTGAGCGCATGCGCTAAAATAAGCCTCCCCCTGAAAATAAGCCCTCCCTGAAAATATTTAAACGCAGAGCTGGAAATCAGGTAAGATGGCAAGAGGAGCCCCATCTTGCTCCATGTGCCCCAAAATAATAAGACCTCCCCGGAAATAAGGCCAAGCACTTATTTTGGGGTTCAAAAAAAATATAAGACAGGGTCGGTCTATCTATCTATCTATCTATCTATCTATCTATCTATCTATCTAGCTAGCTAGCTAGCTAGCTAGCTAGCTATCATCATCTATCTATCCATCTATCCATCCATCCAGTCTCCCTCATCTATCTAGGATCCATCCATCCATCCATCCATCCATCCATCCATCCATCCATCTGCTAACCTAGGCCAAAATACTATTCTCTTGGTGCATGAAAACAGGAAATGATTTTCTAACGGTTAATGACAGAAATGCAACAGCCAGATGGAAAATCAAAAGCTCAACATGGATTCTTGCCAGCAAAACCAAAAGTCACCATATCGGCGAGATGGGTGGCATATAAATTTAATAAATGATTAAGAAACAAAGACACAGCCAGCCAGGCAGCAACGAAACAGGTTAAACCAACACACACGCACAAAGTTACTTACAGGCAAGCCTTCCCCAGTAATGGCTGTAAAGAGACAAAAGAAAAAAAGAGAGAGAAAAGAAATAAAATAAAGGGAAAGAAATCAGTGAAGGCGCATGAAAGCTTAGCAATCAGAAAATGGCAGCCCAGAGATGGAAAGCAATGGGGTAGAAGCAGATAAATCAAGAGACATGAAGCAGCTGATTCAGGATCAGCCTTCGTGCATGGAGAAGCAGCACCAAAAAACCAGCAACTCGGAGTCTTTTCAAACAAGGGCTGCTAATTGAGATCGTTTCAGACTTTTTATGAGAACAGCATTTCTCAACTTCGGCCATTTTAAGAGGGGTGGACTTCAACTCCCAGAATCCCCCAGCCAGCAGCTGAGGGATTCTGGGAGTTGAAGTCCACCCCTCATAAAATGGCCAAGATTCAAAACGCGGCAGTTTAGTATGAAGCCATTGTTGTACTGCTCTCTAGCTGGCAGAAACACAGAAAAATTGTCTTATTTAAAAATAAAAAAATAAATAAATATGGGTCGCGTCAGGGCATTTGGCCCTCTAAAATAGCCTTGGGACAGAGATTACGAGCCAACAGACAAAATATTTGCAGACTTTCTCCAGACTGAGGCTCATGGAGCCTGCCGGCAGTCGAATGCAAAAATGTTCCTTTTTTTGATTTTTCATTGTCTAAAACCATTCGGTGGCCTGGATCTCAAAAGAGTCACACACACATCCCAAATAAATACGACGAGCAATTGATCTGAGGAGGGGTCCTTGGTGCTCTCTTGAGCTTGGTGGTTTTCTTGCAGACGTTTTATCACCCAACTAGATAACCTCATCAGCGCTGCAAGGGAGTGACAGGAACAAATCATACCACCTACTAACACTGATGAAGTTACCTCGTTGGGTAACGAAACGTTTGCAAGAAAACTACCAAGCTCAGAGAGCACCGAGGACCTCTCACATTTCAACCCTGAGCTACAAATATTTTCCTCAGTCGGTAATTGATCTGATGCCCCTGAAATCCTTGGCTCTTAATTAGGGCCTAACCCAAAGGTGCTTTTTCAGGAGGCAACTGGATTTTCTTGGGTTTTTTTTTCTTTTGAAGACGTTTCGCTTCTCATCCAAGAAGCTTCTTCAGCTCTGACAGGATAGTGACCTTAAGACATGGTTATTTCGCTGGGCCAGATTGGACTGGAGGGGTTTTTAAGGGGAGTTTTAATGGTTTTTAACACTTAATATTGATTTTATCTGTTTTTATTGCTGTGAGCCGCCCTGAGTCCTTTCCGGAGAGAGGGCGGCATATAAGCTTAAATAAATAAACAGATAGATAGATAGATAGATAGATAGATAGATAGATAGATAGATAGATAGATGGGAATGGAAGGATTAATATTATATTCATTTAGATTCCCCACTATCTTGCCAGAGCTGAAGAAGCTTCTTGGATGAGAAGTGAAACCTTTTCAAAGAAAAACCAGAAAGTCCACTTGCCTCCTGAAAAAAAGCACCTTTGGGACGACCATGACTTGGATGACTGAGAATCTCTACAAACAATCAGGGCCTATTAGAAACTTTTGAGAAGGGTTAGTGGAGATGATTAAAAAAAAGCAACGTGCAAACCAAACCTACGTTCTTCAATGCATGTTCAAAAAAAAAAAAAAAACGTTTAAGGAAAAAAAATGCCTTTCTGGGATTATAGGCAGTCCTCGACTTCCAACCATCTGTTTTAGTGACCGTTCGAAATTACAACGGTGCTGGGAAAAAGGGACTTACAACCGGTCCTTCCGCTTACAACTGCAAGTAGCAGCATCCCCATGGTCATGCGATCAAAATTTAAGTGCTTAATAATTAGCACGTCATTATGACAGATGCAGCATCCCGGGGTCGTGCGATCGCTATTTTTATGACCTTCCCGGCTGACTTCTGACAAGCCGAGTCAATGGGGAGGGGGGGGAAGGGAAGCCAGATTTGCTTAACGACAGCCTGATTTGTTTAACGACTGCAGTGGCTCGCTCAACAACGGCAGGGATTCGCTCAACTGCGGCAAAATAGGGGCGCAAAACCAGCCACTGCCTTGCTAAGCAACGGAAATTCTGGTCGCCATCTTGGTTGTAAGTCGAGGACTGTCTGTATTCGGCGTGACTGATCCCCGTGGCGACTCAAGGGCTTGCCCAGTCGAGATTAAGCCGCTCACACCCTCACACACGCCCGTGCAAGTTAGTTAGTTAGGTTAGCTAGCCGAAAACATTTTGAACCCTCCAATGATACCAAGAGAAGGTCAGCGAGGAAGTGTGTCCGTTCAAACAAAAATTAAGCAAGACCAAGCATGTCCTCCTAAGATGTCACACAAATGGGACGGTCAGGCATGCTGGAAATTACGACCCACTATCAGCCATCACCACAAAAACACAACACCAACAAAAGAAAAAAGAACCAACTTGTCCGGGAAGCTGTACGGGGCCTTCCGGAGAGAGGCAGGTATGGACTGGTAAGGCGGCTGAAGCAGCGGCATGTTCCTCAAACCTGTTCATGCGAGGTTTTTTGACGGGTTCTGGACTGGCCAGAGGGACCACGCTATTACGCCTCATGAGCGCATGTGGTCCCTTCTTTGCGTCCTAGATCGGAGCGAGAGAAAGATAAGAAAAATAACAACAACAATAATAAAGAGAGATGAAAGCTATCAAGAAAAACAAAAAGAGAGCATTTAAAAACAAAACAAAATGAGGTCATCGTCGCACACACAAAAGCGAAAGCAAAAAGACAATTTTTTTTCATCAGAGGGTCAGACTAGATGACCTCTGAGGTGCTTTCCAAGCCGGACGTTCTACGGTTTCTGGGAAACAGGATTTGAGAAGCCCAAAGAAGAACCAGAATTTTTTTTCTATTTTTTTGCAAGCAGATGAAGAGGATGGAAAGATTTGGGGAATTGAGAACTCAGCGATGAGGTCTGAGGTCATTGTTTGATCCAGAGAGGGGTGTCCTACCCCCCAAAAAAGGAGGTGGGGTCAAACTAAAGAGGTAGGCGGAGCCAGACTGAAATCAACGTTCCATTAAACTTAACTATCTTTTTACCTACAAAATGTGGGATGGAAGCCAACAGCTTTTTTACCCTAGTGAAACATTTAGCGCTTAGCTTCAACAGTGAGATAAGCTGTAATATATAAATTTAGAAATAAAATTTGAAAGATAAATAGCTGATGACATTGATCGTTGAGAATCAGCTGCTTTCACTGAGGAGGAAGGTACCTGGACAGCAAAGTGAAGGCACAGAAAATCAAATCTGACCACTGTTTTATCTTTATCAACACTTTTAAAGCCTTGTAAAATTATCCAGTTGCTTTTATGCAAAACCCAGTTTAAAGCTTGCCTTTTCAGCTCAAAATTCCTACATTGGTAAGCTGTTGAATACACATCATTTTAAAGGGGGCACAGCCTGGCTTTAAGCCACAGAAAAAAAGGCCTCTGATTGAATCAATTCTTATTCCTTATTTACTGGCCACAGTGATAGACTAGACTAGACTGAGTTGGAAGGGACCTTGGAGGTCTTCTAGTCCAACCCTCTGCTTAGGCAGGAAATCCTACACCACTTCAGACAAATGGTTATCCAATCTCTTCTTTAAAACTTCCACTGTTGGAACATTTACAACTTCTGGAGGCAAGTTGTTCCACTG
The DNA here is from genome assembly GCF_059756535.1 of Pantherophis guttatus. NCBI lineage: Eukaryota > Metazoa > Chordata > Lepidosauria > Squamata > Colubridae > Pantherophis > Pantherophis guttatus. Next base: position 5,994,384 of record NC_142069.1, on the reverse strand, counting down.
GTTAATTGTTCTGTCAGGAAATTTCTCCTTAGTTCTAAGTTGCTTCTCTCCTTGATTAGTTTCCATCCTTTGCTTCTTGTCCTGCCTTCAGGTGCTTTGGAGAATAGCTTGACTCCCTCTTCTTTGTGGCAGCCCCTCAAATATTGGAAGACTGCTATCATGTCACCCCTGGTCCTTCTTTTCATTAAACTAGACATATCCGATTCCTGCAACCTTTATTTCTAGATTTTATCCTCCAGTCCCTTAATAATCTTTGTTGCTCTTTCTTCTCTGCACTCTTTTTCTAGAGTCGCCACATCTTTTTTACATCGTGGCGACAAAAACTGGATGCACTATTCCAAGTGTGGCCATACCAAGGCATGATGAGTAACAAGACTGTAAATAAAATTTCCAGCCCTGCAGCTGGAAAGGCCAATAACTGAACTGGGAATCCTTTGCAGAGTAAAATAAGGGGCATCCAATGCTGAACATTTTTTGGGGAATAGGTGCCTGTGCTATGAGCTCATGATGTATTTTGGGGGTGAGGGGGGAAGAGAGAGAATGGCCCCTTAGCAAGCCAGCTGCACTCACCTCTGGCCTGTCCCGGTGAGTATTCACAGCTTCAACGTTCAGATAGATGGACTCCACTCGGCAACCTTAGAGAAAGAGGAAAGGAGGATGTGGCAGGATGAAGAACATGTCAGCGCTTCAGCTGCGCTCTTTTAATCCGATTATGAGATTAAAACAGACTCAAGTATTTGGGGGTGGGGTGGGGTGTTAAATGTAACTTAAATTAAATCAGTTGAGCAATTAATTCTTAAAAGCAGCACTGAACCTGCAGGGGTTCAAACAGCACCCAGGAAAAAGCATTTTTTTGTCCTTCAGGAATGCCAGAGAGAAGAGCAAAGATAGTCAAATTCAAGTCAAAAGTATGAGAACAGCAGCAGTTGTTGTTATTATTATTATTATTATTATTATTATTATTATTATTATTATTATTATTTAATTAGGGGACAACCCTGGGAGTTTTATATGCACTGCTCTGTGATAACGCTGGTTATGTTGACCAAAAAATGGGTAAAGCAAATAGGAAGTGAGGCACAGGGCAATTTTCCTGAGCTAAACCATCTGTTCTGGATGCAAATCAGCTAAGGTAGCATTATGGGGTATTGATCGGGGCTTATACAATCAATGCTAAATTGACTTTTGCATTCTGTGGAACCTCTTGAGCTGAACTGTCTTCAATCTTATCTTAACTCCTAGATAAGAGTAAAAGACGGGGAAGGGAAGGCAGTAAACCTTCCATTCTCTTGCTAAACAGACACAGTTCTTGATTCTTCCCTTGTAGCTTGGGAGATTTCCCCAGTCAAGTTGCTCATAGAGATAGTCTTCGATTTACGACCATAATGAAGCCCGAGATTTCTGTTCGCTAGCTAAGCCAGACATCTGTTAAGTTCAATTTTGTTCCCTTTTATGACCTTTCTTGCCACAGTCATTAAATGAATCCCCGCAGTTGTTTTAAGTTAGTAGTGCGATCCAGGGGTGGGTTCTACCTTAAGTGGTTGCAGGAAAAAAAGGGTTTAAAAGCCTCTGACGATCAGGCAGCCCAGCTGGGATTGTCAGAGGCTTTTAAAGGCATTTTTTTTCCTACAACCTCTTCGGCCGGGGATGCGGCAATGGTCGTTAAGTGTGAAAAACGGTCATAAATTACTTTTTTCAGTGCTTTTGCAACTTCGGTCGCAAAACGAATGGTTGTAAGTTAAGGACTATCTGTAACCACACCAATCGCCTCGTGTGCCTGATTTCAGCCAAGCCGAGCGTGTTGTGCGAACACAGCTGTTCTCTTACGAAACATATTTGCTCACCGTAAGCTACAGGACTCAGTTTCAGGACTGTATGGAGAGGACATTTCAGATAGGGCATTTCTTCTGAAAGGCAAAATAAAATAAAGGATTAAAAACGATCGACTGGATTCATGCTACACCTGGACACAAACGGTACCCCCCCATCCTGCTTCTACAACTCCCTTTTAATCCAGCCCTTTTCAAACTTCAACTCCCAGAATTCAGAATGGTGCCCAGGGAATTCTGGGAGTTGAAATTGTCCCGTTTGAACAGGAAAAAAAAAAAAAACCCTGCTCGAAATCCCAAAAGATTCAAAGAAGCTTCTTGGATGAGAAGCGAAACGTCTTCAAAAGAAAAAACAAGACAGTCCAGTTGCCTCCTGAAAAAGCATCTTTGGGACAACCTGGGTGACTGGGAATCTCTACAGATTTTTAACTCTACAATTTGGGACGGATACTCTTTGAATAGTGTGGGAGTAGGAACGGCTATCCAGAGGAAAAAATTGCAGACTACAGGAATCAGGAGCACCACTCAGGTGACCCTGAGGACACAGAGAAACCTCGAAGTGCTTCCATGACCCTCTAAAAGGATGCAAAGGACCAGCTGTCTGCAAGGAATATAAATCCTTCCTTTCCCCATTATCCTGTCAGAGCTGAAGAAGCTTCTCAGATGAGAAGCGAAACGTCTTCAAAAGAAGAAAAAACAAGAAAGCCCAGTTGCCTCCTGAAAAAAAGCACCTTTGGGAAAATCCCAGAGGTATTTATTTTTTCCAAAAGACAACTGGACTTTCTTGAAGTCCTTTGAAACGTTTTACTTCTCGTGCAACAAGCTTCTTCGGTTCCAGATCCTGCTTGAAACTTTCTCCCCTGCTTGGGGGGTGGATGGTGGGGGGAGTCAGTTAACACCCCCCTTGCAAGGATCACAGCGCCCATCCTAAATTCATTTCTTCCATTCCTGCGTCAGGGAAGTTGCAGAGAGCGTAGAGGCCCACCTGCGCTTTTGTCGAGGAAGTAAGCCAAGAGGCAACGCATGACGGCCTGGTGACAAATCACAAGGACGTTTTCCTGTCTTTCCAGCTCCATGATGACCGGTTCCAATCTCTGCACCAGATCTTGATAGGACTGAGGGGTTCGGGGGAGAAAAAAAAGGACCAAGAGAAGGTGATGAGAAACAGATTTGTCTTTCTGCAGAAATTAATGAGCCGCAGAGCCCAGATCTCCAACTTTGGCCACTTTTAAGACTTGTGGACTTCAACTCCCAGAATTCCTCCGCCAGCATCAACTCCCAGAATTCTAGAGAAATGCCCATCAAATGAATTGGTTGGCTGAGGAATTCTGGGAATTGGAGTCCACGAATCTTAAAGTTGTCAAGGAAGGCTGGAGATCCCCGATTAGAGGAAGCAAAAACTATGCAGTGCCAGAAATGGGCAATCTTTTGGATCCTGTAAGAGGAATTTCCTGGCCTCCTTTAGTACAGGGAGTCCTCAACCGTTTTTCACACTTATGGCCATTGCAGCATCCCCACAGTCACATGATCAAAATTCAGATGCTTGGCAACTGACTCATCTTTGACGGTTGCAGTGCCCTGGCATCACATGATCCCTTTTTGAGGCCTTCTGACGGCCAAAATCAATGGGGAAGCCAGATTCACTTAACAATCACGTTACTAAGTTAAAACCTGTGGTGATTCACTTAACAACGGTGACAAGAAAGGTGGAAAAATGGGGCAAAACTCATTTAACAAATGTCTCAGTCAGAGAAATTTTGGCTCCAATCGTGGTCGTGAATTGAGGACTACCTATATGAGGACCAGTTCTAAGTCGTATTTTTTTTTAGCGCAGGTGTTAACTTCAAATAGTCGCTAAACAAACGATTGCAAGTCGAGGATTACCTGTACACAATTGTTTTAATAATTCCAACATTGGCCGAAGAGCCACACAGGGTGGGAGGAAATGTTAAGGCTCCCGATTTCAGGTGGTCAGCACTAGCATATTGCTTGGGCATCCATCCCACCCAACGGTTAAAAACACACTTGGTGTGACAAAACACAAACCTCTCCTGATGGATAGCGGTAATAATATTTGTCTTGGTCACGTAGAACAAATTCTTCCGGATACTTTTCTTTGATTTCGTCATAAGTCATATCTTCACACACACCCTACCAAAAAAAAAAAAAAAAATGATGAAGGATGAAGGAGAAGGAGAAGAGGAGGAGGAGGAGGAAGAACAAGAGGAAGAAGAAAAGGAAGGGGAGGGGGAGAGGGAGAAGGAGTGGAAGAGGAGGAAGATGAAGAGGAGGAAGAGGAGGAGGAGGAGGAAGAAGAAGAAGGAGAAGGAGAAGGAGAAGGAGAAGGAGAAGAAGAAGAAGAAGAAGAAGGAGAAGGAGAAGGAGAAGGAGGAGAAGGAGAAGGAGAAGGAGAAGGAGAAGGAGAAGAAGAAGAAATAATCCACTTTACAGCGCTTTCTCAAACTTCTGCCAATCTTTACACCAGACTGTGCTCAGCAGCCATAACTCAAAACAAATTTCAACATCTGCTGTATTTTCATATCTATTTGGGGAATTTTGCAGAGATCTTCAAACTTGGCAGCTTTAAGACTTGTGGACTTCAACTCCAAGTATTCTCCAGCCAGCATAGCTGGAGAATTCTGGGAGTTGAAATCCACAAGTCTTAACGCTGCCAAGTTTGGGGACCCCTGTCCTAGAGTGTCTCTGCCAGTCTGGACAACTTCCAGCTCTGTGGTCTTCAACTCCTAGAATTCTACATAATCACCTTGGTTATTCAGATCAATTGGCTGGCTGAGGAATTCTGGGAGTTGAAGTCCCCAAGTCTTAAAAGTTGCCAGATTTGGCCACCCTTGCTATGTGGAAATAAGTTCCAAACTCTCTTGCATTCTCTTTTTCCTTCCAACTTTTGCAAGAACTTCTTGTCCCCTTCTCTCCAAAAAGGCCGGTCTCGTGCCCTTGGCACCTGTCCACCTTTGTTCTTATCTCATGTTTACAGACTGAGTGGAAACTTAATTCTCACACTCAGAACGGACGGGAAAATGAAGGGGGCCTTTCTTTCTCCAGTAACTTAAGAATGGTCAGCCAAATTCTTCTCAATCCTTCCTTGGAGAGCCAGGAGGGTCTCTTTTTGGAGAGAGAGTGAGATGGAGGGGGGAAGGAAGAGAATGGACAGCTTTTCCCACCAATAGGTAAAGGTAAAAGTTCCCTTCACACATATGTGCTAGTCGTTCCCGACTCTAGGGGGCGGTGCTCATTTCCGCTTCAAAGCCGAAGAGCCAGCGCTGTCCGAAGACGTCTCCGTGGTCATGTGGCCGGCATGACTAAACGCCAAAGGCGCACGGAACGCTGTTACCTTCCCACCAAAGGTGGTCCCTATTTTTCTACTTGCATTTTTACGTGCTTTCGAACTGCTAGGTTGGCAGAAGCTGGGACAAGTAACGGGAACTCAACCCGTTATGCTGCACTAGGGATTCGAACCACTGAACTGCCGACCTTTTGATCATCTTAGCCACTGAGCCGCTGCGTCCCATTCCCACCCTTTGGTTTATTCTGCAATGCTCCCCCAAAAAAGTGGTTCTTACAGCATCAATTTCATTCAAAGCCTTCCACTGCTCATAGGGCAGGTCAAGAGCTTCTGCCGTCTGGATTGTCCTCTTTAGATGGCTGGTCCAGACTCTGAGATCATTCAGATTTTGCTCCTTGACAAAATTGTTCAGCTCGCTGGCAAACTAGAAAAGAAAGGAAATATACAGAAAATGATGACTCAGCTCCTGTGGGTTTGGGCTAACTAACTGTTTGTCAGGGCCAAAGTATTTGGTCTAGACTCTAGCCCAAAGCTGTGGGCCAGACAGAAAAATTGAAAAAAAAATAAATTCTGAAAATTACTTCCATTAAACTACAAAGACGTGACAAAGAAAGTCAACAGAAACTGAACTATTCAAAGGAGATCTTCCCTCAAAGGGTTGGGGAAGATGGAACTCATTCAAGAATGTCTTCTAGACCACCACAAAGTTCTCCAGAAGCTTCAAGGTTCTCCACGATTCCTGAAGAGTTCCTCTGTCTTCCAAAATGGTTTTATGGAGGAACAAACTAAAGAGAAGTTTGTCTTTTCCAAAAAGCAAGATCTCTCAAGAAATACTTTTGGAAATTGGTTAACCTTGGTGGTCACCACAAGCATTGTAAGATGTTTTCAGTGGACCTTCGCTGGCTTTCTGTGAAGGTCGCCCCTTCTTCTTTGTGAAGGCAATTCTGGCTTACGCTCCTACCACCCCACTCCCAGGTCCATTTACTCAGAAGTAAATGACACCCATACCTTCTTGCCTCTGCTGGAGAGCCCCGAGTCGCCACCGATCTTCCCTTTGAGGTTGAATTCGCTCTCGCCGTGCCGACACAAGTAGATAGTCCGGGGTTGCACGTGGATGTTCATCAGGTAGTAGACAATCCGACTTTGGATGTGATCCTGGACTCTGTTCACCAGGTACCTTCGACCAACGTCGATCACTTTGATGAGCGACAACTCTCTAGGGGACGAAAACACACAGGATGACCATGGTAGCGTGAAATAGCCCTCAAAGTGAGATCAACTCTCTCAGAGCACTGATGATGTTACCTAGTGGGGTCATGAAATGTCTTCAAGCAAACAACCCAGGTCAGAGAGCACCAAGGACTCTAAAGTCCTCCTCCACCACCGCAAACCACACTCCATGAGACTTCAAGGACTGATTGTATGTCCCTTCATTCCACGCCGTTGTAACTTTAAACAGTCACTAAATGAATGGCTGTTAACTGAGGACTGCTTGTATTTTCAGCAAAGAAGCAGCTAGTTTGAGTAGCTTGAATGCAAATCTGGACCCAGCTGAACCAGGAGTAGTAATCCCGGTGTTTCCTGACCTGTCGTATCCATCCGGATCAAGAGGCTGGTAACTGGATTGATAGCAGCTGATTCTCTTCATGAAATCTTCCATGGCGTCCGTTGAGTTGCAGTCTTTATAATCTGGGCTGGACAGCTTGACTTCCTAAAAAATAGGAAAGGTTAAAAATAGCAACAAGCCCATCGTTATATCAAGTCTGTTTTAGCGATGTTAAAAAAAGCAGCGTTTGTCAACCTGGCCAACTCTTAAGATGTGTGGACTTCAACTCCCAGAATTCCCCAGCCAGCCTGCTGGGGAATTCTGGGAGTTGAAGTCCACACATCTTAAGAGTTGGCCAGGTTGACAAACACCGTTAACAAAATAAAGTCCACAGTGTTCAATCTGTCTTGTGGCTAAGTCCTCGACTTAGGACCGCAATGGAGCCCCAAGTTTCCATTGCTAAGCGAGGCAGTTTTGCCCCGTTTTACCACCAGTGGTTAAGTTGATCGTTGAAGTTGCTAAGTTAGTAACCCAGGTTGTTAAGCGAATCTGGCTTCCCCATCGACTTTGCTTGTCAGAAGGACGCAAAAAAAGTGATCCCGTGACCCCAGGACACTGCGATCGTCATAAATATGAGTCAGTCACCAAATGTCTGAATTTTGATCCCATGACCATGGAGAGGTTGCCGTGGTGCGAAAAACAGTCGTAAGTCACTGGGTTTTTTTTTTTTCAGGGTCATTGTAACTTTGAACAATCACCAAACAAACTGATCAGTTGGTGAGAGATGTTCTCTCACTCAACTCTGATCCCTTCCAGTGGTGGGATTCAAATAATTTAACAACCGGTTCTCTGCCCTAACGGTTAGGTGGGTGTGGCCATGGTGGGAGCAAAAATGGGCCGCTGGGGGGGGATGCGCCCCCCCCCTGCACCGTTTTGGCCCTAGTAGGCCTCCCTGTAGCCTCCTGGAAGTCAAAATGGGGCACCTGGGGACTCCTGGAAGGGATGGGGTGGGGCCAGCCAGTAATTTAACTACTGGCTCGCCCGAACCGGCTGAATCCAACTACTGATCCCTTCCCAGAAATATTATTCTTCTCCAGCCCAATCTGAAGGATTTTCTGGGGTCCAGACAGGACTTCAGGGACAGGAAACTCTCTTCATATTTACCATGATGTTGCTCGCCACCACAGTCGGGTCGTTGCAGACGGACTCTATGAAGAACACCTGAGAGAAGGAGAAGACATTAGAATTAAGGTATCATGACCGTATGACTTTTCTATGCGCAAAAATGGAAGGACAGTTCGATTCCTAACATGGACGGAATGGTTGCAGAAGTTGATGGAGTTGGCTGAAATGGCGAAACTGACCACTTTGATTAAAGAAAAGAATATTATACAGTTGTGGCCAAAATTGTGGAAATCTTTTGGGAAAAGTGTATTTTGGAGGTTTGATGGCTAATCACACCACTTTTTTTTGGAGTTTCAAGATAATCCTATTCCACTGCTGGAATGGCCTGGGAATAGCCCAGACCTTCACCCAATGGAAAATCTATGGAGCCGACTAAAGAAACTTGTTAGTCAGAAGCGACCCAGCAATAAAACCTAGTTAATAGAAGCCATCATTCAATCAATCTTGGTTTCACATTAGAACATCTGCAGAACTCAAAGACTTGGTTCACTCTATGGGAAGACGTTGTAAGGCCGTCATTCATGCTAAAGGTTACCCAACTAACTGACATCGTGATAATTTTTGTATACCTCGTTTTTTCTACGTATTTCACTTTTCTTCTTTATACTGCAACTGCTATTCTAATAGCAAATCCTTCCTAAAAATTATTGCATTACATTCTTGATTAAATTATCTTTCCATTGATATATCATTTTATGGTACTACTACTACTACAAAAAAAGTGGTATTATTAGCTAGATTTAGAAAATACACTTTTCCCAAAAGGTTTCCACAATTTTGGCTACTACTGTAAGTACTTTTGTTTCCATATGGACACAAAGTTTCTGAACTTTGTGCGTGAAGTGGAAAAGAATGGAACTTTGATTTTGAGTTTTACCGAGTAGATTGATAGAACTTTATAGAAACGGCTTTCTGATATTATTGTGAAAAAGCAAAAAGTTGTGATTTGATGTGAATGCCTTATTTTACTGGAACAGAGAGAGTTGGAAGTCAATCTTTCTTTTTCTTTATCCTTCCTCACTTCTTTTCCCCCTCTTCCTCCCCACCGTTTTCCTATTTACTTTTGTATTTTGTATCTTATCTTATCACCCAGTAAAAATGTATTTTACTAATGACTGTATGACTTTGCTGGATACAAGGTTGAAGGATCCCGCCAACATTTTTCTACGCAATTAAACACTACAGCTCCTGCAGAAAAGTCTTCCTCAAATCTTCAAGCAGAAGACAACAAGGACTCCATGACAGCCTCTTCTGCATATTAACTATTATGGGCACCGTAAAAGAAGATTGTCCCACCTTCTCCAATCTCCCACTCTCCTAAGAATTCATCCGAGTTCTCCAACTTCTACAGATTTTTCTCGACTTACGAGTCCAAAATTTCCGTTGCTAAGCAGGACAGCGGTTCAGTTTTGCCCCATTTTACGACCTTTTTTTACCGCAGTTGTTAAGTGAATCGCTGCAGAACGCTAAATTAGTTAACACGGTTGTTCAGTGAATCTGGGTTCCCCACTGACTTTGCTCGTCAGACGGTCACAAAAGAGGATCACGTGATCCCGGGATACTGCAACCGTCATAAATACGAGCCAGTTGCCGAGCGTCTGAATTTTGGGGGGTGATGCTACAACAGTCGTGTGAAAAACGGTCGTAAGTCACTACCAGCTAGTGACTTATGAATGAAATTCTGGGCTGCTGTTATAACTTTGAATGGACAGTAAACATCATCTCCTTTTAACGACCTCATAATCCCTTGCACCGGGGTAGAGTCTGGGCAACTGAATGGAGCAGTGTTTACTGGCCGGATGCCCTTCCTGTCACCAATGCGGAGTTTTATTCAGCAGATAAATTCTCATTGTGCCCAGATAGAGAGAGAAATATCTGCCTCTACCTAGGATCGAACTCACAGCCTCCTGATTGTGAGGCGAGAGCTCCACCTCTAGCCACCGCACCACACTAAGCGAATGGTTGTAAAACGAGAACTACCCGTTTGTCCCGAGAAGCAGACCTACAGCTACACCAATGTTCTCCAAAGGGTTCCTATTAAATGTGCTGGGCGGAAAGGCCCAAAAACCTTATGTCAGGTTTCGATGTCGTCTCAAATAAAATAAATTGCATTTCCAAACAAATAGTCTTTGGTGAAATCTTTCATTTATTAAGCACGACCATCTGTCCCCGATTATGTCGTAGCCAACACTGACTTCCTGACCCCAAACCTTCCCTTTCCGTTCCCCAATTCTCTGCGTCTCATTGGCCATCTTCCAAATCACTCTCCCCATATCTACTACTTCAGCTCCCAGGAATGTCCCCCCCCTCCCATCTCATCTCCTAGGGGATATTATCTTCAGGGAAAGTAAATAGGTGAAAAGTCAAGCGTCCTCTTGCCAGCTACCCCCTCTTCTCCTTCTTACGTCAGCACTAGAGTAAATGCAGGTCGAAGTGCTGACACCTTACCCTGCTGGGAATTATGGCAGTTGTAAGCCAGCCCTACCTGTAGGGAATTGGGTTGGGGAAAGATCTGAGTCTGGGCAAGGTGCCGGCTACGTCCAGAGGGAGGGAACCTGTACAAACAGCAGTAGGCCAAGTCTTAAAATCCCCTCACGTTTTTGGTTCAAGAATGTCACTCACTTTATATCCGTTTTCTTTGGCAAAATGCAAGACTATGGATCTTCGCTCGCGGGTTGTGTTGGTGGCGTCAAAAACCTGGGAAGGGAAGAAAGATAAAAAAAAAGACATCAGACAGCTCATTTTTGTCGGTTGGTTTTCAAGAAAGAGATAAACTTTTCCCAACCATCTTTAAATTAAGATGAGCACAATTGTTCTGCTTTCCATAATTGAAAGCAATTCCTCCAGCGTGGACATGGGATGGATGCGTGGAATAATTAAGAGTTTTGGTTTTTTTAAGATGGGACACATCCTTAAGGTCCCCAGGGCAATGTTTATCTCTTCTCCTCTTCAGAAAAGCCAGACTACCATCCCACATATTTTTAGCTATCAAGATGCTAAGAATTATAAATTTGAGAGGTCCTTGGTGCTCTCTGAGATTGGTTGTTTTCTTGCAGAATTTCATTACCCAAACTAAGTAACGGGAACTGATGATGTTACTTAGTTGGGTTATGAAACGTCTGTAAGAATACAACCAAACCAGTGGTGAAATTCAAATTCTGTGGGCGTGGCAGGAGAAGGATACTGCAAAATCTCCATTCCCACCCCACTCCAGAGGAAGGATACTGCAAAATCTCCATTCTCTCCCCACTCCTGGGGGAAGGATACTGCACAATCTCCATTCCCTCCCCACTCCTGGGGGAAGGATACTGCAAAATCTCCATTCCCACCCCACTCTAGGGGAAGGATACTGCAAAATCTCCATTCCCACCCCACTCCAGGGGAAGGATATTGCAAAATCTCCATTCCCACTCCACTCCAGGGGAAGGATACAATCTGGGGCCAGTCAAGAGTTGGTATTTGCCGGTTCTCCGAACTACTCAAAATTTCCGCTACCGGTTCTCCAGAACCTGTCAGAACCTGCTGAATTTCACCCCTGAACCAAACTCAGGGACCACCAAGGAACCCCTCATGTCAACGCTGAGTCACAAATATTCTCCTTTATTGGAATCATTAAGCTTGGACTCAGAGATCTTTAAGGATTCCTGCAAATTTAAAAACCACAGGATAGATCTGGAGGAGGTTCGTTAAGACAATTTAAATTAGACCAGGCTGGGCTCTCCCGAACAAGGACACCTTTCACAAGATGTCTTCTCTGAGGTGCTTCAAGGAATGTCACTTACTGCAATCTGTCCACCTTCCTCAGACAGGTAGAGTTTGACGTCTCTCAAGGCACTTAAGGCACACTGTCTGTAAGGAAAGCACAAAAACGCCGATTAAAGCCTGTTTAGATCACACAAGAGTTTAGAAGCAAGCCTCCAGCTATTTTAGTAGGGCTGTCCGTTGTAACTTCAAAATGGACACTAAACGAACGGTTGTAAGTTCAGGACTATCTGTAGAGGTATGTGTAGGTGTAGCTTCATCCATAGCCCTGAGGACTAGCACCTTAATTGATACATAGGTAGGAGCTCGCACACATAAAGCAATCTTAGCCTCGATTTTGGAAAGGCGATGAGTCCGTTAGCAATTTTAAAAAAAAATTCTTTTATCACTGCAGCTGAGGTTGCTGGTAGATTGACTCCTGCAAAGAAATTGCTTTCTCTTTGCCCGGCGAAGGCAAAGATTTTAGGCCATGGGGTTGCATGGAATCTGTTGTGGGCTTGTATGCCACAAAACCTGCGTTTGGGTGCCAATCCAGCTCCTTAGGAGAAGGAGGCGATTGTGTCTTGTTCAAACAGCCGGCTGGAACAGTCAACAAAGGACAAAGTCCCCATTTACGAATTTAAGAATACGTCTGCGGATTTTTCAAAAGGACAGCCTCTCTCAAGTGCCGAAAGCAGGAAGATTAAAGATCTTTTTAAGATCTTTAAAAGGCCTTTTCACATGCTTGGAAACATTCTACCCACCATACAGGTAGTCCTCGCTTAGTGTCGAAGTTCAAAGTTACGACCATCCTGGGAAAAGGGACTTATCTCATCTGGGTCCAAAGTTCCACCTGCCCCCCCCTCGCAGTCACGTGATCGCATTTTGGGCATTTGGCAATAAAGCCACATTTGCAGCATCCCGTGGTGATATGATCGTGTTTTACAACAGTTTTGCCCGAAACTGGGACTTCTGGTTTTCATCAGAACCGTGCCATAGGAAGCAATGGGTTTGCTTAAGGACCGTCATGTTTGCTTTATGACTGCCATGTTCACTTTATGACCGCAGCAAAAAAAAAAAAAAAAAAAAGGTAATAAAAATTATGATGGGCAGGCTCCATTATGGTTGTAACTCAAAGACTACCTGTAGTTCCCCCCCCCCCAACTTCATAATCCTATTATTTCCTGGTGGCCTCCCATTCAAATCTAGTCTGTTAAGCTTTCAAATGCACCTCTGCTTAAGGTAAGGTAAGGTAAGGAAAGAAAAGGAAAGAAGGAAAAGAAAGAAAGAAAGAAAGAAAGAAAGAAAGAAAGAAAGAAAGAAAGAAAGAAAGAAAGAAAGAGGGAAATGGAAGAAAGGAAAAAAGAGAGGGAGAGGAAGGGAGGGAGAGAAGAAAGGACAGGAATGAAGGAAAGGAAGGAAAGAAAAAGAAGGGAGAGAGAAGAAAGGAAAGGAAAGGAGGGAGGGAAAGGAAGGAAGGAAAGAAAGAGAAAGAGAAAGAAAAGAGAGGGAAAAGGGGAAATGGAAGGATGGAAAAAAGAGAGGGAGAGGGAGGGAGGGAGAAAAGAAAGGAAAGGAAAGGAAGAAAAGGAAGAAAGAGAAAGAAAAGAAAAGAGGGAAAAAGGGAAATGAAAGGAAAGAAAAAAGAGAGGGAGAGGGAGGGAGGGAGAGGAGAAAGGACAGGAATGAAGGAAAGGAAGGAAAAGAGAGAAGGGAGAGAAGAAAGAAAAGAAAAAGGAAAGAAAGGGAGGGAGGGAGGGAAGGAAGGAAGGAAGGAAGGAAAGAAAGAAAGAAAAAGAAAGAAAGAAAGAAAGAAAGAAAGAAAGAAAGAAAGAAAGAAAGAAAGAAAGAAAGAAAGACAGACCAACTCAAGAAAATTTGAGACTTACTTGCGGACTTTCATGGCCTCCTCGTTGTCAGGACGGAAGAAGTTGTAAGAGCTGTAATGTTTCACAGCCTCCCGGCGATACTCGCCCACATTAAACACTGCCAAAGCAGATGAAGACGTCAATCAAGCTTCTTATAAAACTTGTTGTGCCCTCTTCAGAATTCCTGGGGGTGGTTCCCCATCCAGATTTGATCCTGCCTGGCCTGATCCAGAGACCACCAAGGCCTGCTAGATGCTGCAGCCAAGCTGAGATCATGGTTTATACACCCACAGAATCCACTCTTGGACATTAAGAGCACCCCACTTCAATAACTGTCGCCACACATATTCCATACATAGGCAGGTAGTCCTCGACTTACAACGGTTGGTTTAGGGCAGAGGTCTTCAAACTTGGCAGCTTTAAGACTTGTGGGCTTCAACTCCCAGAATTCTCCAGCCAGCTATGCTGGCTGGAGAATTCTGGGAGTTGAAGTCCACAAGTCTTAAAGCTGCCAAGTTTGAAGACCTCTGGTTTAGGGACTGTTCAAAATTGCAATGGAACTGAAAAAAGTCCCTTATGACCGTTTTTCACACACTTACGACCACTGCAGCATCCCCATAATCACATGATCAAAATTCAGACGCTTAGGAACCGACTCACACTTATGACGGTTGGAGTGTCCCGTGGTCACGTGATCCCCTTTTGCGGCCTTCCAACAAGCTAAGTCACTGGGGAAGCCAGATTCACTTAACAACCGTGTGACTTAGCTAATAATAGCAGCGATTCACTTAACAACTGTGGCGAGAAAGGTCGTAAAATGGGGCAAAACTCCCCGATGGTCTCACCTAAGAATCGAAATGTTGAGCTCAACGCTGGTCATAACTCGAGGACTACCTGTATCCCCTCAGGTTGAAGGCCTCCAACCTGACGCTCACAAGCATTTTGATTTCGCACCACCCATTTAAAAAAAAACGATTCGCCTCAGAGCTCACCTTTCGTCGGCACGCCAATCCAGTTGAGGTAGCGGGTTAGTTTTTTGGAAATGTAGGTTTTCCCGCGAGCCGGCAGTCCAACCATCACGATTACGGTGGGGGAATTGGTGAGCTGCGGACCACATACTGCAGGAAGAAAGGCAGAAAGAAAGAAAAAAAGATAGTTAAAAAACTTTTTTGGGGAGAGATGGGTTTGATATTCCACATTAATGTCGAATATATACATAAGGAGTGGTGCGGTGGTCTAGAAGTGGCACTCTCGCCTCACAATCAGGAGGCTGTGAGTTCGATCCTAGGTAGAGGCAGGTATTTCTCTCTCTGGGCACAATGAGGATATATCTGCTGAACAAAATTCCGCACTGGCGATAGGGAAGGCATCCGGCCAGTACACAATCTGCTAGCTCCATTCAGTTGCCCAGACTCAACCCCGCAAGGGATTTTAGGGGTCATTAAAAGATTATGATGAGGATGAATGTCATCGTTAAATGATGATGATAATGATGAATGTCGAATATATACATACCCAAACATAATTAAATAGCAAAAAAAAAGAGGAAGTTTGGTGAGCTGAAATGATCTAAAAGGCTCACTTTTTTTTTTTTTTTTTTAATTTTGATTTATATGCCGCCCTTCTCCGGAGACTCAGGGCGGCTTACAGTGCGTTAAGCAATAACTTGCAAATGGACAAGGCTACTACTATAAAATCCAAACTCTTCATCTTGGTGAACAGCTGTAAACAGGGTGGATTTGATTTAAATTGAGTTGATTTAAATCACAATTTAAATCATAATTTAAAAAACTAGTAAAAAGGCTTGATTTAAATCAACTCGATTTAAATCATAATTTTTAAAGAACAACTGTCATCTCTGCTACTCCTTTGACCCACTGTTGACTGACCGATAGTCCCAGTGTTGCAGAATATACAGCCTCCTGCTACATAACTAAGCTCCATTTCATGCTGAATAAGCTAAATTATTTATGTATTTTAAATAGAAAACTGTGTTACGATAGATTTTTACCCCCAAAGTTTTTTATTAAAATAAATTCGATAAAAATAAAAAAAATCCGATTTAAATAAAAAAAATCTGATTTTTTTTGATTTTTTAAAAAAAAATCATTGATTTTTATCCACCCTGGCTGTAAATAATGCCACAGGTTCACAGCCTCAGTCTTCCTTATCCACAGAATGGGGCTAATGCCACAAATAATACAGACCAGGTTGATAAACAGCAAGCACCTGTTAGATCTGGCAAAAAGAATTATTGCCTTGTGGAGAAGATGGGCAACCGACAAATTTTAAAAAAATAAATAAAAGGCACATTGTGAGTACCATCAAGGAAGGACCTACATTTAACCGCACGAATCACGGGATTCCCCAATTTTAACCTTCTCCCCTCTCCTAATCAAATTCGCTCCACTTAGTCAAAATCGAAATGCAAAATGCTGTTTTGCGGCCCGGAGAATCTTGATCCGAGAGCCTTGGTCAAGGAAGCTGGTCAAACCACATCCTTTCCTCCTCCCTCTTTAAAATGCAACAAACCACAATGCACCTCGGCGATAAAACATACACCAGAAATGACAACTGCCTGGATATCTTATCATTCTTCTCCACAAGGTTAAGTTTTTAGGCTTCAGCATCGCAAAGCTGAGGCAATTGTCCTAAAATAAACTTTCCAGGCACGATGCATTGGACTACAACTCCCATCAAGCTCAGCCAGGATGGCTGTTGTAATATGCCAGCAATCAGTGTGGCTTAGACCAAGGGTCTCCAAACTTGGCAACTTTAAGACTTGTGGACTTCAACTCCCAGAATTCCCTAGCCAGCAAAGCTAGTCCACAAGTCTTAAAAGTTGCCTGGCTGGGGAATTCTGGGAGCTGAAGTCCACAAGTCTTAAAAGTTGCCTGGCTGGGGAATTCTGGGAGCTGAAGTCCACAAGTCTTAAAGTTGCCAAGTTTGAATACCCCTGGCCGAGACTCGTCTTAAAATATTCTTGGGATCTCTAAAGCACCACACAACATACCCACATGGCATTTAAAGGCCCACCCTATCATTCTCTAGACCACTGGACTTAAAAACTGATCTTTTTGGAAAAGTTAAGATTTTTAAAAAAATCTTTTAGGTTAAGGGAAAAAAAAGAGTAACTTGCAATTAAATCTTACCCTGACTACCTTAAGTCTATACTTGCTGTCTTATAAATCTAGATTAATGGCTTTGCTAAACCCAGAACAGCCTTCGAATCAAATGTGGGCCTGTGATTTACATTCTCACTCCATCCAAAAGCTTCTGTGTCCAGTTCAGCCATCCATTCTGAAAAATATGGTATTTTGGCTCCTGTTTCTTGAATGACAAATGAATGTGTCAAGACTGCTAAATATGTTCATTGCTGTCAGATTTTTGATACGGCAATGGCAAAGTGAAGCTGAATCACACAAGGAACGTTGGGACTGCACAATTTGCTTTCATGCATCACGCTAAGCCATAATGTGCTTTATAAACCACGATTCATGGCTTGCAGTAAATTCTGTTGCAGACCTAACAAACCTGGCCTGTGGAGAAGGCGGGCAAGAAACAGAGTGAAAAGGAGTGACGTGAATAAGTATTCCTCGCATGGCTGCATCTAAAACTTTAAAAGATCAGGAATGGCATTTACTATTCTTGAGTCAATGCTATAAATATTGTTGGATTAGTATAATAAATAACACGAAAAGCGCATGGAATGGAACCCTGTTTTCCACATGGTAATCGAAGGCTACACTACTAAGTGTAGTAGTGAATGATAAATCATTCGGTGAATGATTTATCGGTGGCAAAACAATCATGAATAAACAGTGGTTATTGATATCAAGATTTTCTCCTTGGCACTTTAAATAATTTCAAGACAAGAGTTATACGCACATTTAGTGCCGGTCTCCAAAATAAGAACACTTTCTTCCATTTTAGCAAGAAACCTGCTGCAACCAGTAGGAGATTTGCTTGGAATTTGAATAAAACCTGAATATGTGCAGGCTTTAAACCCTCTGGACTTTTGCTCCTTCCAAAATGCAGCTATTTTACAAACCAGCAGTCGCGCTTAAACAAACAAGCAGCTTTATTTGGGAGCAAATCCTTTTATAACAAGGTTAGGAAGAAGAAAAAACCTGAAAGCATCCAAAACCGCCGGTTTCACAGAAAGCATCTTGAATCTTTGCATCAAATAGTAATTTAAAAAAAAAACAAAAAACCCCAACAATCCTGTACGAAATGTATTTTGTCCCCTTTACGGTAGATTATGAAGTTCAGAGGTAGACAGACCCCTTTTGTGACTAACGGAGCGGATTAAAACACCCTCAAAGTTTACACCCTACAAACGAGACAAGAGAAAATATCAACATTTGAGAGATCGTAAGGGTATGTATGTATGTATGTAGGTAGGTAGGTAGGTAGGTGTTTGGTTATTCGGGTTTTCTCCCACGTAAAATTGGAAGTGTCTTGGTGATGTTTCGACGAAGTCTCATTCGTCATTCGTCATCTTCAGGCTGGTGTGACGAATGAGACTTCGTCGAAACATCGCCAAGACACTTCCAATTTTACGCGGGAGAAAACCCGAATAACCAAAGATATATATATATATATATATATATAGTTCTTTTTCGTAGGTCTATATGTGCATTACTGTTCTAGCCAGGGTTTTTCCTACATAAATCAAGATGTTTGTATTGCCATAGTTAAGTGACATCCCATATCACTATTTTCTAGGCTTTATCAGACATTTAAGTAGCATTACCTCAAGTCTTACAGCAGACAACATAATGCTACTTAAATGTCTGATAAAGCCTAGAAAATAGTGATTTGGGATGTCGCTTAACTATGGCAATACAAACATCTTGATTTACGTAGGAAAAACCCTGGCTAGAACAGTAATGCATATATCTATATCTATATCTATATCTATATCTATATCTATATCTATATCTATAACTATATCTATATATGAAGACATTATTGCAATTGCTCAACTCAGACTCAGGAAGATAAAGGGAAGTGTCTATGCATTAGAAACCGTGCAAAGCTTTCGCCCAACCCTGCGTGCAGAGACTCACGCTGCCACTTTTCCCTAACTCCATCCTCAGCCAGCCCTAATGTAAGCTCCAGAGACTCTTACGTGGTGGACGTGCCATCTGGCAGAAAACGAATGGATCGCCCTTCGGAATCCTAGCTGAAGCATCCCTTTGCAGCCGGGGCCCACCTCTTCCCTGGAGGAGGAGCCAGAGGGTGAGGAGGTGGCATGCAAAACACACTCACGAATCCAAAGGCATCCAAGGCCAGCTTCGGGGTGCTTGGAAAAGGAGAGAAGCCACGCACCCGCCCCCTTGTGGGTTTTCCATTCTTATTTGCATTGGAGATGCACACAAATGCACGCACGCCAAGGCAGCTATTTGCATCCAAGATAGCTATTTGCAACTCCCCCTCCCCTTCTTCTTCTTCTTCTTTTTTAATTTAAAGCAGCAGATATGTGCTCCTCCTGCAAAGCTGAGTAGAATTTCGCTTAGTTGGCTACCCATTCAGAAAAAAAAAAAATCAAACCCAGAGAACTGAAATACACAAAAGAAGCATCAGGGTAGTGGATCCTGGAAGGATGATTTAAAGACACAAAAGAAAGAATTTCCTTTGTGATTAAGGCCCCCGGGGCTTAAGTGTCTGAGACAGCCCCAATTTGCAAAAAAATATTGGTGAGATTGGCTTCCGAGCTGAGGCTATAGATTTAACAAAACCCTCCAGAGAAAAAAGGACAATTTTTTTTTTTTTTTTTGCATTCGGACAAGAATACAACACTTCTACAAGGGATCCGAGATTGTTTTTAAATAACTTGCTTTCGTGGTGGTTCTGAATGCCTAACGAATCTGATGAAAGACTCTAGTTAGAAAACTCATTCTTTTAAAATAAAGTCTCTACGATCTTCAGCTCTTCCACTTTTCCTTCTGTCCTCAAAAGTCCCCCCCCCACCCAAAACCCACTTACAAAGAGATTATCTGAGTAGCTCAAGGCAATTTTCGAGGAGGAGGAGGAGGAGGAGGAGGAGGAGGAGGAGGAGGAGGAGGAGGAGGAGGAGAAGAAGAAGAAGAAGAAGAAGGAGGAGGAGGAGGAGGAGGAGGAGGAGGTGTTACTACTACTAATCCATGTTAGGTTGATATTTAAATAAACCCAGTAGGGATTTTTCTCTATTAATTTGCAAAAGTCATGGCTCAAACTGTTTTCACACAACATATTAAGCCAATACCAGACAAATGCATTAATCTTATCAGAATGACCTGACCTGTAAAACAAAAGATATCAACCCTTTAAAAAAAAAAAAGGCAACCGCTTTAAACTTCAGAGTTTTAAGAAGCTAGACTTATCAAAGATGGTTTAATTGGTCCTTCCGCATATTTCAGAAGGCTGGATTAGAGGACATTTGTGGTCCCATTTTAACTCCACAATTCTATGATTTGGCCTCTCCTGTCAATGGCCCTGGATTGACACCTCCTAAAAGGGAAGAGAGGATCTGAGCCACAAAAGAATTCACACCCTTCAGATAACACAACACAAACAGGAATCTCCTTGGCCTGCCCAATTGCTATCTCTTAATTCTGCTGCCTTTGCAGAAAATAGGCATAAAACTATTATGTTGCGTTCACCAAAAAGCAGAGTTTTCTTACGGAAGGTGGTAGAGAGGAATACAGTATTAGGATCAGGGTGGATAAAAATCAATGATTTTTTTTAAAAAAATCAGATTTTTTTAAATTTAAATCGGATTTTTTTTATTTTTATCGAATTTATTTTAATAAAAAACTTTTGGGGTAAAAATCTATCGTAAGATAGTTTTCTATTTAAGATACATAAATAGTTTAGTTTATTCAGCATGAAATGGAGCTTAGTTATGTAGCATGAGGCTGTATATTCTGCAACACTGGGACTATCGGTGAGTCAACAGTGGGTCAAAGGAGTAGCAGAGATGATGGTTGCTCTTTAAAAATTATGATTTAAATCGAGTTGATTTAAATCAAGCCTTTTTACTAGTGATTTAAATCATGATTTAAATCAACTCGATTTAAATCAAATCCACCCTGATTAGGATTAAACGGAGGGGATATCTTGGTGTATTTAGTCGGGATGAAGAGATTATGTTTTTTGCAGCAAAGTAAAAGACTGGAAATTGATTTTAAAATAAAAACAAACCAACCCAGGTATTTCTAAAGCCCAGTTTGGCACGCTTCTGAACCCAAATAAAACGTGCTTCACACAATAAACCATTGTTCTCTTAATGAACACAACTGTGATGATTTACAAAATTAGCAAATCTAGAAATGAAGTCCATTCTAGCTAGATGGGCCCAGATTTCTGGAGATTTATCGGTCTTTTCAAGTTCTTTGATGAATGACAAAAGCCTGCAACAACCCCAAGTGATTTCTTCCAAGCATAATAGGAGAAAGGTCCATAGGGATTCCCCTGGCAGTTTTCTTTGAGCGCATCTTTTCACAAATAATTCAGAGGAGGAGGAAGAGGAGAACAAAGGAGAATTTACAACCTATTATTTCTTCTTCGCCTTCCCTGAGCCACTGCAGAAATTAGTTTCAAGAGACGGATGGTGGCCAGGAAGGATTTGAAAAGGTCTTTTGACTTTCCCCATCTAAGGCTATCCAAAGTTAAATCAAGAAGTTGCCTCCAATCAAGAGTTTGCATCATTCCAACAAGTATTTCACCCACACACCCACACAATTGTGAGCCCTTCCAAGATAAGATACTGGGCAGAACTGCTGGTGACATCTGCCTCTCCCTTGGTGGCCTTTAAGGACAATAAAGGGAAGGAGGAAATGGAGAAATAAATGGATTAACACAGTGTTAAGTATTGTTTCCCCGCCTGCCCAGGTACATATTAGGACAGGAAACCAGAAGAGAAATCCTAGAAACGCAATTAAGACAGCAGCATCATAAAATTTGTATTAGGGTCTGTTGCATCTCATCCCTGGCTCTTTTTTTAAAAAGTTGGAAGTGTATAATGGATAGAAGAGAATTATCTTTCTTGCAAATGTTTCATTACCAAACTAGGTAATTATCAACAGTGCTAGACGGATGATGCACTGATGATGTTACCCAGTTTGGTAATAAAACGTCTGCAAGAAAACAACCAGTTCCAACGACCCCACCCCGCCCTTTTCCTCCTTCTCCTCCCCTCCTCCCTCTCAGAAACTCTACTCCCCTTCTAGAACTGATGATGTTCCCTAGTTTGGTTAATGAAATGTTTTCAGAAAACCACCAAGCTCAGAGAGCACCAAGGACCCCACAGGTGTTTTGCTCTTCCTCCACTCTGCAAATCTCACTCCCTTCTAGCATTGATGATATTACCTAGTTTGGTAATGAAACGTCTGCAGACAGCAAACAACCAATCTTAGAGAGCACCAAGGACCTCACAGTTGTTAATTCTTAATGACCACATAATTTTTTTTTCATGATGATCTATCCCTATCCTGGTCTTTCAACAACAAACTTGACAAAACTTTTAGGGTGGCCTCAGGTCTGGGCCAACCCAACGCACTACGTCTGGTTATGATTCAAGGTCCTGTGTGAAAACAGGAGCTAAGTTCACAACTGTTTGGATAAGAGCTGATGAAAAAGGTTGGGCTGCTTGGTTCGAGACAAACACAACTTTCACACTGAGCGAAGTAAGGTCTTCTGGGAGGTGCCTCCATCTCTGGGGCTTCACTTTCCAGTCCCGAGTCACCTGGCAGGACCGGCTCCTGATTCGACAGGCGGCTTTCGAGGATTGCAGCTGCAACCCAGCCTTTCACCAGCAGCAATGTGCAGTTATACCCATTCACACAGCTTTGCGGCCCATCCAAAAGGGTACTTACATAATTAGTTAATAACTCACACACAAGGGATACACACACACACACAGTACCATACATATACATGCATACATACACATATAGATACATACATACATACATATACATACATACATACATACATACATACATATTACAAACTATTCTAAAAATACGAGTTCCAAGTATATTAGTAAAGAAAGAAGCAGACATCCTGCGAGCTCCGGAACTTAAAATTTTAAAATAATTAAGTTCCGGAGCTCGCAGGATGTCTGCTTCTTTCTTTATACATACACACACACACACACACACACACACACACACACACACACACACACACAGAGAGAGATATATACATACATATATACACACATACACACATATACATACACATATACACACATATATACATACATACATACACATATATACATACTTATACTCACATATACACACATAGTACTATACATATACATGCATATACATACACACATATATACGTGTGTATATATATATATATACACACACACACACACACATATACATGCATATACATACATACACCCTCATATACTCACATACACACACATACATATATACACATAGTACCATACATATACATGCATATACATATACACAGATACATATATGTACACACACACATACACATATATACATACATACACACACACATATACATATACACACAAATATATTATATATACACATACATATATATGCTTATACATCAAATCCAAGAAGTGAATATACTTTCTGCACAATATAAGATTACAGCAACTCCTTGACTTTACATTTGTTTAGGGACTGTTCAAAGTTACACCATTGAAAAAAGAGACACATCATTTTCCACACTTAACGACCGTCGCAGCCTCCCCATGGTCACGTGATCAAAATTCCAGACGCTTGGCAACTGGCATGGACTTATGACGGTTGCAGTGCCCCAGGATCACGCGATTCCCCTTTTGCGACCTTCTGACCAGCAAAATCAATGAGGAAAGCCAGATTTCACTCAACAACTGTGTTACTAACTCAACAACTGCAGTGATTCGCTTAAAAACTGCGGCAAGAAAAGTCGCAAAAACGGGGCAAAACTCGGTGAACGAGTGACTTACTTAGCAACTGAAAGTTGGGGCTCAGCTGTGATTGTAAGTTGAGGACTAACTGTATTTGGCAATCTCCCAGAATATAAAATAACTGCAAAAAAAATTATCGTTTCTCCTCTGCAGATAAAAGTCTGGGCAAAGGTAGGATAAATTAAGCCATGTCAGCCGAGCATCCGTGTCCTTTAATCAGCACTACACAGTGCAGGACCGTAGCCAAGTGTAATCTAATCCTGCTCGTACCTTTCACAACAGCTTGGATCCAAGAAAACAAATAAGTGGCCCTTATCACCCGACAGCAAAGGTTCATTTACTTGGCTCACCTTCATTGCGGCCAGGAGATTCTTAAAAGGCCCAGGGGCTGGCCAAACAGCAGAAAAAGTGGCACCCCAAATCACAAAGCAGTCACTGGAGGGGAAGCGGGGAGGACCTAGGGGTCTAATCTGTACCCTTTCCCCAACAAGTAGTTCTTGACTTAAAACCGTTCGTTTAGTGACCGGAGATACTGGGAAAAGTGACATTTTGACGCTTTTGCCCATTGCAATGCAATCAGTGATCCAAACTGCAGCTTCCTGGGATCGTGTGATTGCCAATTTGTACACTTCCCAGACGGCGTCTGACAAAGCCCAAGGGGGGGAAGCTGGAGGATTCACTTCACCAACGTATGAATCGCTTAACAACCACGCAGCGATCCGCTTAACAACCATGGCAAAAAGGTCTTCAAACGAGCCAAAACTCACTTCGCCCCTCACCTCGCTTAGGAGCAGAAGATTTGAGCCTCAATTGCGGTCACAAGGGAAGGACTACTTGTAGTCAAGGGGCGCAGAATCAAACAAGTGGGGAGGGGAGAAGGGAAGGAGGGGCAACGTAGGCAAGGCAACCCACCCTTCGCCCCACTCTTGCAGGCTGCAGGGCATTTTCCCAACTTGAGCATCCCGGAGACCGAGTGTACTTTTTCCTGGCCTCCCCACAGACGTCTCCGGGATAGTTTGGGTGGGTGGGACCCTCCACAGCTGCAGCGGATCACTCAATCTGAAAGCATCAACGGGCCACACAACCTCACCCAGGGACCAGAAGCGCTTCCTTGGTGCTCTCTGAACCTTGTGGTTTTCTTGCAAACCCAAGCTAGTCCCATCACTAGCACTGATGATGTTACCTAGTTAGGTCATGAAATGTTTACAGGGAAACCACCAAGCTCAGAGAGCACTAAGGACCCCACAGTTGTTCCCCATCTCCTCCGTCCCCGTTCATTCCTTCTCCTTCTTTTCCTCCTTCTCTTCCTTAAACCATATTCCCTCCTAACCCTGATGACGGTTCTCCTTCTTCCTTCCTCCTCCTTCTCTTCCTTAAACCATATTCCCTCCTAACACTGATGATGGTACTTAGTTGGGCCATGAAACGGCCTGCAAGGAAACCAAGAAGCTGAGAGAGCACCAAGGACCACACAGTTCTTCTCCTCAGTTTCTTTCTCTTTTTCCTTCTTCCCCTTCATTCCTTTCCCTTCTTCCTTCCTCTTCTTCTCGTCCCCCTTCTCTTCCTTAAACTATATTCTCTTCTAACCCTGATGACGGTACCTAGTTAGGCCACAAAACATCTACAAGAAAACCACCAAACTCAGAGAGCACCGAGGACCTCACAGCTCCTTCCTCTCCACCTCCGTCCCCTTCATTCTTTCTTCCTTCTCCCTTCCTCTCCTCCTTCTCTTCCTTCAACCATATTCCCTCCTAACACTGATGATGGTTCTCCTTTTTCCTTCCTCCTTCTTCTCTTCCTTCAACCATATTCCCTCCTAACCCTGATGATGGTTCTCCTTCTTCCTTCCTCCTTCTTCTCTTCCTTCAATCATATTCCCTCCTAACACCGATGATGGTTCTCTTCCTTCCTTCCTCTTTCTTCTCTTCCTTCAACCATATTCCCTAACACTGATGATGGTTCTCCTTTTCCTTCTTCCCCTTCATTCCTTCTCCTTCTTCTTTCCTCTTCTTCTTCATTTCCTTGAACCATATTCCCTCCTAACCCTGATGACGGTACCTAGTTAGGCCAGAAAACATCTACAAGAAAACCACCAAACTCAGAGAGCACCGAGGACCCCACAGCTCCTTCCTCTCCTCCTCCGTCCCCTTCATTCCTTCTTCCTTCCTCTCCTCCTTCTACCATATTCCCTCCTAACACTGGTTCTCCTTCTTCCTTCCTCCTTCTTCTCTTCCTTCAACCATATTCCCTCCTAACCCTGATGATGGTTCTCCTTCTTCCTTCTTCTCTTCTTTCAACCATATTCCCTCCTAATACTGATGATAGTTCTCCTTCTTCTTCTCTTCCTTCAACCATATTCCCTCCCAACACTGATGATGGTTCTCCTTCTTCTTCTTCTCTTCCTTCAACCATATTCCCTCCTAATACTGATGATGGTTCTCCTTCTCCTTCTTCTCTTCCTTCAACCATATTCCCTAATACTGATGATGGTTCTCCTTCTCCTTCTTCTCTTCCTTCAACCATATTCCCTCCTAATACTGATGATGGTTCTCTGCTTTCCTTCCTCCTTCTTCTCTTCCTTCAACCATATTCCCTCCTAACCCTCATGATGGTTCTCCTTCTCCTTCTTCTCTTCCTTCAACCATATTCCCTCCTAATACTGATGGTTCTTCTTCTTCTTCTCTTCCTTCAATCATATTCCCTCCTAATACTGATGATGGTTCTCTGCTTTCCTTCCTTCTTCTCTTCCTTCAACCATATTCCCTCCTAACCCTCATGATGATTCTCTTCCTTCCTTCCTTCCTCCTTCTTCTCTTCCTTCAACCATATTCCCTCCTAATACTGATGATGGTACCTAGTTGGGCCACCAAACGCCTGCAAGAAAACCACCAAAGCTCAGAGCCCGCGGAGGGACCCCCTCTCATTTTCAACCCGGAGATTAAGCGCTCCAGCGCGAGGGGCTTGGGAGGGAGGGCGCCGGTTGGGGAAGCCCGGGAGGCAGCACCGCCCCCACCCCCTCCGCGTGCGGCAGACAGGGCTGGCGACGACCCGCCCTTCCCTCCGCCATGCGCTGCGTGCCATGCCCGGCATCGCCACCACTAACCACCACCGCCAGCCAGCCAGCCAAGCCATCCAAACAACCAACCAGCGCTCCGCAGCCGGGATGCTGGAGAGACCGAGCTCCGCCAGCCAGATCCGCCCGGAGCTTGCATGCAACGTCCGCAAAAAAAAAAAGGAGGAGGAGGATGATGATGATGCGGCGGCGATTACGGAGCTCTTGCAACGGGGGAAAAAAAAAAAAAGATAAAACCCCAAGCACGCTTCGTGCAACAAGCAGCAGCTCGGCTCGCCTGCAAAGCGCTACCAAAAAAAGAAAGGAAGCGGCCGCTGGAGACGCTGCAGCGGCTCAGTCCGTCCGCCCCGAGATGATGCCGCTGATCCCCGCTTGGATCTCTCTCCCGCTTCGGAAGATCGGCCTCTCCCACCCGATCTGCTCTCCTTTTCCCCGGGGATCGGCGTTGATGATTCCCGGCACTTAAATGCCTCTTCCCGGCTTTGGGGTGTTTTTTTTTCTTTTTCTTTTCTTCTTCTCTCCACCCTTCCTCTCTTGGTTTGGCTTGGCTGCAAAGCCGGCATCTCTCTCTCTTTTTTTTTCCCCCCCTCCGTCCATCAAATCCGGCCGGGACCCTCCGTCCTCCTTTTCCTCCCCCCCCTCCCACCAGCCACCCCTTCTTACTCACATCGGCGCGGCAACGTGGGGTGATTGTCGGGCGGCAGCCAAATCTTCTGGATCCGGCTCTGCGTCAGCTCCATGGGCATCTTGGCGAGCAAGGTGTCGCCGCGCTCCGACTCCACCTTCGTTGCGGATGCGGGGCGAGGAAAGGGGGAGAGGGAGGGAAGGAGGGGCACCAAAAAAAAAAGGGGGGGGTGATCGGTCGATCGGGTGGGTTTTTTTTGGGGGGGTGGGTGATTTATTGGGGAGGGGGCTTCCCCCGTCTGCTTTATCCTTTTTGCAAGAAATGGAAGGGGCGTCGGAGGGGGGGAAGCCCCCAAAATCGACCCTTAGAATCCGGGATCCTCAACAGGTCCCCTTGCTCGGGCCGAAGGAAGCCTCGCAACGGCTTCAGTCTCTTGGAGGAGGTGGGGAGGGGGGGCTGAGATCGGACGGCGGACCTTGAACTGAACTGGGTCGGCGTGGCTGGAGAAATGAAGCGCGGCCGCCCTTGCGCTGCTCTTTTCTAGGAGCCGGCCGGCACTGTGACGTCACGGGGGTGGCCCCGCCCTGCTTTCTTTTCCTCCCCCCCCACCGACCTTCCCCTCCTTCCCCCCCCCCGCCGCCGCAACCGCTGGGAGGGGCGGCGGGATTCTTCTTTCGTTTCCCGCTGCTGCCCCCGCCAGGCGCCTGGCTGAAGGGAGGTGCGCCCGCGGGCGCTCTTTCTCTTTCTTTCTCTCTCTTTTTTCTTTCTCTCTCTTTCCTCCTTCCTCTTTTTCTCTGTCTCTTCTTCCTTCTCTTTCTGTCTCTTCCTCTTTTTCTCTCTCCCTCTTTTTTTCTCTCCCTCCCTCCCTTTTTTCTTTCTCCTTCCTCTTTTTCTCTCTTCCTCTTTTTCTCTCTCTCTCTTTTTCCCTTTCTCTCTATTCCACCTTTTCTCTTTCTCTCTTTTCTCTCTCTTTCTCCCTGTTTTTCTCTTTCTCTCTCTTCCTCCTTTTCTCTTTCTCTCTTCCCCCTTTTCTCTCCCTTCCTCCCTTTTTTCTTTCTCCTCCTTCCTCTTTCTCTTTGTCTTTTTCTCTTTCTTTTTCCCTTTCTCTCTCTCTTCCACCTTTTCTCTTTCTCTCTTTTCTTTCTCCCTTTTTCTTTCTCTCTTCCTCCTTTTCTCTCTCTCTTCCTCCTTTTCTGTCTCCCTTCCTCTCTCTCTCCTTTTCTTTCTCTTTCTCCCTCTTTCTCTTTCTTTCTCCCTTGCTCTTTTCCTTTCTCTCTCTTCCTCCTTTTTTCTCTTTCTTTCTCCCTTCCCTTTTCTCTTTCTCTTTCTTTCCCACTCTCTTCCTCCTTTTCTCTCTCCTTTCTCTCTCTTCCTCCCTCTTTTTCTTTCTCTTTCTGGCTCTCTTCCTCCTTTTCTCTCTCTCTCTCTTCCTTTTCTCTTTCTCTCTTTTCTCTCTTTCTCTCTCCTTTTCTCTTTCTCTTCCTTCCTCTCCCTCCTTCTCTTTTCTCTCTCCCTCTCTTTCTTTCTCTCCCTCCTTTTCTCCCTTCCTTTTTCTCTTTCTCTTCCTTCCTTTTTTCTCTCTTTCTCTTTCTTCCTCTCTCTCTCTCTTCCTCCCTCTTTTTCTCTCTTTCTCTCCCCCACTCCTCAGGAAGCAGGAACCATCCTCCCCAGCTTGAATTCTCTCAGAAAGTCTACAGTATATATGGGATTCTAGAATAAAGCCACATAACCTCCTTTCTGGCCAGGCTAAGAAGCCAATTTTTGATCCATTCTCCACATACAGGTAGTCCTCGACTTACAACAGTTCATTTAGTGACTGTTCAAAGTTACCAAGGCACTGAAAAAAGGGACTTATGACCGTTTCCCACACTTACGACCATTGCAGCATTCCCCCGTGGTCATGTGTTCAAAGTCTAGATGCTTGACCACTGGTTCATATTTATGACGGTCGCAGTGTCCCTGGGGTCACGTGATCCCCTTTTGCGACCTTCTGACAAGCAGAGTCAATGGGGGGAAGCCAAACTTGCTTAAGAACTGTGTTACTAAATGATTCACATAACAACTGTGGCAAGAAAAGTCATAAAAGAGGCAAAACTCAAAATGTTTTGCTTAGCAACATAAATTTTGGGCTCGATTGTGGTCGTAACTCAAGGACTACTTGTATTTCAAAGGGAACACACTGCAGGATCTTAGGGATCCCAGGGAGCTGCCTTAGATCAAGTCACTTCCTTTTTGTCTCCTCTGGATTTGCCATTCTCCAGATCTCCAGCAAAACGTTTTTGCATTACCTGCTGCCTGATCTCCTTCATCTAGCATCCCTAAGGACTTAATTAGGATTAAATAGCCCTCGATTTATAACCATTCATTCAACGACTAATTGAAGTTACAAAGGCATTGGAAAAACAACTTATGTCCGGTCCTCACACTTATGACCATCACACGAGTACATGATCAGAATTTGGATACTTGGCCACTGCTGAATCCCGGGGCCATCTGATCCCCCTTTGCAATCTCATTTTCCCAGAAGCAAAGTCAATGGGGGAAGGTGGGTTCGTTTAGCGACAACTTGATTCACTTAACAACTGCAGTGGTTTGGTTAACAACCGCGGCAAACAAGGTCGTAAAATCCGACGCCACTCGCTTAGCAATCCCCCCTTGTTTAGCCCTGGAAATTCTGGTCCCAATTGCAATTGTAAATTAATGACCTGAGGTGCTGCAAAACAGAAATACTGCCCCTAAATCAATGTTTCTCCCAATACTGTTCACCTGTCCAGGTCAAGGTGTTTCAGTCAATGGACAGACACCTGGCTGCATTTATGGATACAAAAAATGCAATAAACTGCATTATAATTTAATGAACTTTCATGCTTATGTGGTAACCATGAGTCATCTTCTTTTAATGACCTGATAATCCCTTGCCAGGTAGAGTCGGGGCAACTGAATGGAGCTGGCAGAGTGTTTTTTTTTTTTTTTTTTAATTTGATTTATATGCCGCCTTTCTCCGGAGACTCAGGGCGGCTTACAATGCGTTAAGCAATAGCCTTCATTCTTTTGTATGTTTATACAAAGTCAGCTTATTGCCCCCACAAACTGGGTCCTCATTTCACCTACCTTAGAAAGGATGGAAGGCTGAGTCAACCTTGAGCCTTGGAGAGATTCGAACCAGCAGAAATTGCAGGCAGCTGTGTTAATTACAGGGTGCACTAAACCCCTGTGCTATCAAGGCTCGTTTTATTGGCCGGATGCCCTTCCTGTTCGCCAATGTGGAGTTTTGTTCAGCAGATATATTCTCATTGTGCCCAGAGAGAGAAATATCTGCCTCTACCTCGGATCGAACTCACAGCCTCCTGATTGTGAGGCGAGAGCTCCACCTCTAGGCCACCGCACCACTCCCCACCACACCACACCACACCCATCAGTGAAATAAGGAAATCATGAGAAACTTACAGAAATAGGACAGTCCACATACAGAGGGAATGCCTAGACAGTGGCATTTTGGCGAGCATCTAACTTTATGCCGCAAATAACCAAGTTCACACAGGATGCTATACAGATAGTCCTCGACTTACAATCATTTGTTTAGTGACCAAAGTTACAACAGCAATTTTTTTTTTAAAATTTTTAAATTTTATTTTTATTTATTTTTATATGCCGCCCTTCTCCGGAGACTCAGGGCGGCTTACAATGCGTTAAGCAATAGCCTTCATACTTTTGTATATTTTATACAAAGTCAGCTTATTGCCCCCACAAACCGGGTCCTCATTTTACCCACCTTAGAAAGGATGGAAGGCTGAGTCGACCTTGAGCCTGGTGAGAATTGAACTCGCAGTAATTGCAGGCAGCTGGATGTTAAATGCTGCCTGCAATTACAGCAATGAAAAAAACCCTGACTTATAACCGTTTTTCACAATCATGACCATTGCAGCATCCATCCCCGTGGTCACACATGATCAAAATTCAGATATTTGGCCAACTGGCATGTACCGTATTTATGACATGGGGTCATTGATCACCGTGTGTGATCTTTCAATAAGCTAAATCCATGGAGAAGCCAGATTCACTCAACAAACATTTGACTAACTTAACAACTGCAGTGATTGACTTAAGAATTTTTGGCATGAAAGGCTGTCAAGCAGGACAAAATTCACTTAACTGTCTTGCTTAGCGATGGAAATTTGGGATTCTGTTGTGGTTATAAGTCAAGGACTACCCGTTCTATAATATCTTGGCAAACTGCTCATCATATTTTTCAGGCCCACTTTATGGCCTGGTGGGTTGTGAGAATCTGACCAACAATAGCTTATTCAACAAGCTTGTGGGGTAAACAAATTGGAATTTCACATCATGTGAGCCTGGAAATAGTTCCCTGCCAACATTAGTGTTTTCTAGGAAATAAGAACACTGAATTCAGGAAAAGGGATTTCTGTACAAACTATTTTAGATGGAACATAAATTTGAGGGATTTTTGGCTCCCTTAAATCAAAACTTATCTCTTTCCACAAAGACAGGGGAGGGAAAAACAGTCTGAAAAAGCGAACATGGGAAATTTGAGAAGAGAGAAAACAAGATTATTTATTTTTCTCCTCTCAAAAGTCAGCGTTTTTTTTTTGCTCAAGAAACTAGAAGAAAAGGGCTGTGAATCAAAAACTAAGGAAATGATTTTATTTATTTATCTATTTATTTATTGGTTCGATTTATATGCCGCCCTTCTCCGGAGACTCAGGGCGGCTTACTATGCGTTAAGCAATGGCTTTCATACTTTTGTATATACCTGCTTAGTAGGGCTTTCGGGCCCCCCTAAGTTGTGTTCTTTTTTATACAAAGTCACCTTATTGCCCCCACAATCCGGGTCCTCATTTTACCTCCCTCGGAAGGATGGAAGGCTGAGTCAACCTTGAGCCTGGTGAGATTTGAACTCGCAGTAATTGCAGGCAGCTGGCAGCTAAGTGCTATTTAAGAGCGCTTTAGTCCGCTGCTCCACCAAGGCTCCTTGGTTTTGGATAAGATACGCTTAAGATAAATGGGCATGGCAAGAGGGAGGAAAAAAAACCCCACATTTTTGGTACTGAAATGCAGGCTGCTTTCGGAAAGTTTTCAGTGCTGCGGATGGCAAACCCCCCAGGGGGCTTTCAAGAAACCTGATGCAACTTTTAGACCAGAGAAATTACAGGGTGGGAAATTTTCAAGAACTTCCAAGTGATGTCACCCTGGCTGGTGGGATCCTAAGATCGCCCAGAGAGGTCATATAACTGGACAGGGAATGCCTGGAGCTAATTCCATATGCATGAGATGTTAGTCCAACCTTGCATCTCAAGACACTTGAAAAAATCCATTTTTGGAGCTTTGGGACTCAGTGGGCGGGAGGGCGGGGGACGCTTGAGACAGGTTGGGGCAGACAGGAGGCATGCAAGTCACCTGGCTTAGCTAGTGGTTTTCCAGGGTAACGTTTTGCACTGGGACTGCAAAACATGACAGCCAGTTTGGTGCAGTGGTTAAGGCATCGGGCTAGAAATTGGGAGATGGTGAGTTCTAGTCCTGTCTTAGACATCAAGGCCAGCTGGGTGACATTGGGCCAATCACCAGGAGACGGTGAGTTCTAGTCCCGCCTTAGGTATCAAAGCCGGTGGCTGACATTGGGCCAATCACTAGGAGACGGTGAGTTCTAGTCCCACCTTAAGCATCATCTGGTTGACATTGGGCCAATCACTGGTTGACATTGGGCCAATCACCAGGAGGCGGTGAGTTCTAGTCCTGTCTTAGACATCAAAGCCAGCTGGCTGACATTGGGCCAATTACCAGGAGATGGTGAGTTCTAATCCCGCCTTAAACATCAGCTGGTTGACATTGGGCCAATCACTGGTTGACATTGGGCCAATCACCAGGAGGTGGTGGTTGACATTGGGCCAATCACTGGTTGACATTGGGCCAATCACCAGGAGGCTGTGGTTGACATTGGGCCAATCACCAGGAGGCGGTGAGTTCTAGTCCCGTCTTAGACATCAAAGCCAGCTGGCTGACATTGGGCCAATCACCAGAGATTGTGAGTTCAAGTCCCGCCTTAGACATCAAAGCCAGCTGGCTGACATTGGGCCGATCACCAGGAGACTGCGTTCTAGCTCCGCCTTAGGTTCAAAGCTAGTTGGGTGACCTTGGGCCAATCACTCTCTCTCAACCCAAGGAAAGAAGGCAAGTGGCAAACCACTTCCAAAAACCTGAACAGATTTGTCCATGCAGTCATGGACAAATGGAAGGAAGGAAGGAAGGAAGGAAGGAAGGAAGGAAGGAAGGAAGGAAGGAAGGAAGGAAGGAAGGAAGGAAGGAAGGAAGGAAGGATTATTTAATAGTTGTGCTTTGCTATCATAGTGGCTATTAAGACACACACCTTAGCTGGGGCCTCACGTACTAGGGGTCCCTTCCTGTGTCTTTCCCCCAACCCTGTAACCTAAGTATGGCCACCGATCCAGCTGCTGATCTAAAATCTCCCATCATGCCCCCAGTATTTTATCACCCTAGAGCAGGGGTGGGCAGATGTGGCCCTTTTAACAACCTGTGGACTTCAACTCCCAGAATTCCTGAGACAGCCTGGCTGTCTCAGGAATTCTGGGAGTTGAAGTCCACAGGTTGTAAAAGAGCCCCATTTGTCCACCCTTGTCCTAAAGCATTCTGGGAAATAAAAACCGGTCGGTGAATAGAAAATGGTGGAACTCCACATACAAATCTTCAATCCCCACCATCCCCTCAGACACCAAATACGGCCAAGAACACAACCGCTTGCCCGAAATCAGAAAGTTAACCACCTTTTCCACCAGAACAAAGTGGTTATAGCATTTGGAAAAAAAAAACCACAACTTCATCTTGCACAATTGACTCGATGGGAGGATTTCAACACACTCCTCGGATTGCAGTCGAAAATAATTTCTTGGCAGCAGAGGCCAATCTCAGCTTCCTATTTTTTAAAAAAACCCACAGTGTGTGTTGATGGCTCAGTATGAAGTATCTAAAGAGCAACAGGACTCACATCAATTCGTCAGCAAAAAAAAAAAAAAATATCCAGCTGTACATGTCGCATAGTCTAAAATCCTAGGATTGTGACATCTTGTGTATACTAATACTAATACTGTAATGGGGGAACCAGGGTACGTCTTGTACCCTTTTTCACATAAAGATATACAAAATAGTAGACTTCTATTCTATTCTCTTCTAGTCCAACCCCCGGCTTAGGCAGGAAACTCTATACCAGAGGTCTGCAACCTTAAACA
This sequence comes from Pantherophis guttatus, assembly GCF_059756535.1. NCBI lineage: Eukaryota > Metazoa > Chordata > Lepidosauria > Squamata > Colubridae > Pantherophis > Pantherophis guttatus. The sequence continues at coordinate 5,960,023 of NC_142069.1, read as the reverse complement.
CTCAAAGAGCCATTTGGACTCCTTTCCCACAGAAAAGAAAACACCGGGAGCCACAAAACCCTTCCCGTGCCTGACTATTTCTTGAGTGGCCCCAAAACTAGCATATGTAGTTGAATTAAACGCTTTGTTTTCTTCTGAAACTTTTCTTTTCTTGGATTTATCCATGGTTGGCCTACCGGGGGTTGAAAAGCTCAATAAATTGCGCACCGGTGGGTGTCGCACATTGGCGGTTGTGACGCATATTTTGAGTGGCAGGGAGCCACAGCAGAGGGGTGAAAGAGCCACATGCGGCTCCAGAGCCGCAGGTTGCTGACCCCTGCCCTGTATCATTTCAGACAAACAGTTGCCCAATCTCTTTTTAAAAACCACCAGTGATGGAGCAGCACCCATAACTTCTGGAGGCAAGTCGTTCCACTGATGAATTGTTCTCACTGTCAGGAAATTTCTCCTTAGTTCTAGGTTGATTCTCTCCTTGATTAGTTTCCATCCATTGTTCCTGCCTTCAGATGCTTTGGAGAATAGATTGACCTCCTCATCTTTGTGGAAGCCCCTCTAATATTGGAAGACCGCTATCATGTCACCCCTAGTCCTTCTTTTCATTAAACCAAATATAACCCAATTATTGCAACTGTTCTTCATATGTTTTAGCCTCCAATACCCCTAACCATCACTGTTGCTTTTCTCTGCACTCTTTCTAGAGTCTCCACATCTTTTTTACGTCGTGGCGACTAAAACTGGATGCAGGATTCCAAGTGTGGCCTGACCAAGGCATTATAAAGTGGTATTAACACTTCACGTGATCTTGATTCCAGCTAGAGGTGGGGTTTCAGCAGGTTCTGACCCATTCTGGAGAACCGGTAGCGGAAATTTTGAGTAGTTCGGAGAACCCGTAGTAAAAAATCTGACTGGCCCTGCCCCCATCTATTCTCTGCCTCCTAAATCCCAGTTTATCAGGAGGAAATGGGGATTTTGCAGGATCCTTCCCCTGGATTGGGGAGGGAATGGGGATTTTACAGGATCCTTCCCCTGGAGTGGGGGGGGGGAGTGAAAATTTAAAGGATCCTTCCCCTGCCACGCCCACAAAGCCACTCCCACCGAACCGGTAGTAAAAAAATTTGAAACCCACCACTGATTCCATCCCTCTGTTTTTGCAGCCTAGGACTGCGTTTGGCTTAGCAGTACATTCTGCAGAATTTCTTCTAGTCCAGTTGGACTACCGAACTCTGAGTGGTGTTTGCCTGGTGAAAATACCCCAGCAGTTAAACCTTGAAGAAGGAAGAGGCCAGCAAAAGAGGAAAGGTTTAAGCTATCAGCTGCTCTCCTCTGTGCCTGTGGCACGTTCCCCCGGCCTCCTTGGCATTCATCTCGAGTTGCAGAAACACACAGACATCCGTCGGCAAACAGGCAGCCATTCTCAATCTGATCACCATGCAACCATGCGTCCCTCTCATGCGTAGAAGCCGCCTTCGGCTGGGAGTAGCAGACATACCTTGGCAAAGCGTCCAGAGACCTCCTATGACTCACCCGGCGGAGCTCAAAATAAACTGATGTTGCTGAAACGGCAACACCTTAAGCTGCTTCAGCCAAACAGGAGATCATCCAATGCCTCCGGGGTGAAAAGGTGCAAATTAGAAAAACAAACAGGGAGGACTCAACCCACCTAGAGTAGATGGGTCTCTCCTCTCTTTATTTCTGCTCCAAAGGAAAGCAGTCTCAACCCTGCACCTACTATTCTTAGTTTTTGCAAAAGAAAATATCTTTCCAAAATTCATATTTTCCTTAATGTTTGTGTCTGGGTAAAACATCTTCTTGTGCCTTATTTTGTAGAATAGAATAGAATAGAATAGAATAGAATAGAATAGAATAGAATAGAATAGAATAGAATAGAACAGAATTAGAATAGAATAGAATAGAATAGAATAGAATAGAATAGAATAGAATAGAATAGAATAGAATAGAATAGAATAGAATTCTTTATTGGCCAAGTGTGATTGGACACACAAGGAATTTGTCTTTGATGCATATGCTCTCAAGTGTACATAAAAAGACAAGATACATTTGTCAAGAATCCTAAGGTAGAACATTTAATGATAGTCATAGGGCACAAATAAGCAATCAAATCATACTAGGAAACAACCAATATCAATATAAATCATAAGCAATGGTGGGATTCAAGTAATTTAACAACCGGTTCTCTGCCCTAATGATTTCTTCCAATAACTAGTTTGCCAAACTGCTCAGAAAGTTAACAACCGGTTCTCCCGAAGGGGTGCGAACTGGCTGAATCCCACCACTGATTGTAAGGATACAAGCAACAAAATTACAGTCATGGAATAGGAATAGGAATAGGAAGAAGAGAAGAGGAGAGGAGAGGAGAGGAGAGAAGAGAAGAGAAGAGAAGAGAAGAGAAGAGAAGAGAAGAGAAGAGAAGAGAAGAAGAGAAGAGAGAAGAGAAAAGGGAAGGGAAGGGAAGAGAAGAGAAGAGAAGAGACGAGACTTTGGAGGTCTTCTAGTCCAACCACCTGCTCAGGCAGGAGACTCTATACCATTTCAGACGAGCAAAGTCCATGGGGAAGCAAGATAGAGCCTTGATGGTACAGTGGTTACACACCCTGTTATTAACACAGCTGCCTGCAATTTACTGCTGGTTCGAATCTCTCCAAGGCTCAAGGTTGACTCAGCCTTCCATCCTTTCTAAGGTAGGTAAAATGAGGACCCAGTTTGTGGGGGCAATAAGCTGACTTTGTATAAATATACAAAAGTATGAAGGCTATTGCTTAACGCATTGTAAGCCGCCCTGAGTCTCCGGAGAAGGGCGGCATATAAATCAAATTAAAAAAAAAAAATCATAAATATCATAAATATGAGCCAGTTGCCATACGTCCACATTTCAATCACATGATCATGGGGATGCTGCAAAGGCCGTACGTAAGTGTGAAAAATGATTATGGGTTACTTTTTTCACTGCTGCTGTAACTTCGAACGGTCACTAAACGAATGAAAGTTTGTAAGTTCAGGACTACCTGTATCACTTTTTATTTTTTTTTAGCAAACGATGTGACACAGGGGTGAAATGCTACCAGTTCGGACCGGTTCGCCTGAACCGATAGCGATGGTAGCAGGTGGTTCGGAGAACCGGTAGCGACGGCAGTGCGAGGCTCCGCCCAACCGCCCGATCACAATTACTTCCTGGTTTTAACCAGGAAGTAAACTGTCTTTTACCCTCTGCACATACACAGAAGGGTTTGCACATGTGTAGACGGTCTGTGTGTACATGTGCCCCGCACGCGTGTGAGCAGAGCGGGTCCCCGCGCGTGGCATGTGCACTTCCAAACTGGTGGGGAAGGTAAGTAGATTTCACCCCTGATGTGACACAGAGGTGGTATTCAGCCGGTTCGGACCAGTTCAGGCAAACTGGTAGCAGAAATCGCGGGTGGTCCAACCACCCGGCCCTATGCTGTCTTATTTAGACATGTTTTTGAGGCCGGGTGCATACGCGGAAGGCACACCAGTGAGCAAAGTGCATGCACGGAAGGTCGGGTGCATGCACGCTCACATTTTCAGTGCTGGGCGAACCGGTAGGTAAATTATATGAATCCCACTTCTGATGTGACACCAGTGGTGGGTTGCTTCCGGTTCGGTCCGGTTCTATAGAACCGGTAGTAAAACTCTGCCCACCCGCCACGTCGTCATCATGGGTAATCTGCACATACGCAGAAGCTTCCGTTGTGAACCGGTAGTAAAGGTAAATGGAACCCACTCAGTGGTGGGTTTCAAAATTTTTTACTACCAGTTCTGTGGGTTTGGCTTGGTGGGCGTGGCAGGGGAGGATACTGTAAAATCTCCATTCTCACCCCACTCCAAGGGAAGGTTACTGCAAAATCCCCATTTCCTCCCGATCAGCTGGGACTCGGGAGGCAGAGAATCGATGGGAGCGGGGCCAGTCAGAATTTTTACTACTGGTTCTCCGAACTACTCAAAATTTCCACTACCGGTTCTCCAGAACTGGTCAGAACCTGCTGAAACCCACCTCTGAAACCACCCCTCCGTGACACCTGTTAAAACCACCTGTTCCTTGGTGAAATAACGGTCCTGAGGTCGGGGGAAGGACATTTCAAGAAATTTTAGGAGAAACGTCTTAACAACAGCAACGGTTCAACGGAGGGCCTAGTGAGTTGTTGAGTTTCTTTTTTGGGGGAAAAAAAATAATAATGGCCATTTCTAAAGGATGGGGTGGATGATTGAGCTGAATAATTAAGACACTGTGGATGACATTTCCCTGTGTCATATAGTTTTATGCTATCACGCTGTACGTCTTGCGTCCAAGTGTCTGAAAGGGGTTTTCCCCACAGTATATTCCACGAGTGTGATTCAGTGCTGACAGGGGAAGCATTTCCTCACTTTGAATTTTGAATTGCCCTAGTCGATTAGTTATCATACAAGCCGCTTGCTTCCTGTTCATAAAAAGTCTACAATGATATGAGCGAGTTAGGATTTTAAAGGTTCAAAGATGATCTTCCAGAGGGCCAGTGAGATTTGAGCTTTCTGGACCTAACCTACATTTTTCAGCCCCAAAGATCCTCTAAGCCAGGAGTGGGCAATTATAGTAATATTACGACCTGTGGACTTCAACTCCCAGAATTCCCCAGACAGGAAACTTTAAGACTTGTGGACTTCGACTCCCAGAATTCCCCAGACAGGCAACTTTAAGACTTGTGGACTTCGACTCCCAGAATTCCCCAGACAGGAAACTTTAAGACTTATGGACTTCGACTCCCAGAATTCCCCAGACAGGCAATTTTAAGACTTGTGGACTTCAACTCCCAGAATTCCTCAGCCAGGCAACTTTAAAACTTGTGGACTTCAACTCCCAGAATTCCTCAGCCAGGCAACTTTAAGACTTGTGGACTTCAACTCCCAGAATTCCTCAGCCAGGCAACTTTAAAACTTGTGGACTTCGACTCCCAGAATTCCCCAGCCGTGCAACTTGGGAATTCTGGGAGTTGAAGTCCACAAGTCTTAAAGTTTCCTAGTTTGGAGACCCCTGGTCGAGAGTGTTGTGCGAACGCAGACAGAATAGGGGAAAAGGGGGAAAGCATCTCTGTCACAATCCAGATCAGAACAATGAGGTGACTTTTCAGGGGCTTTTAAACCAGGAAACGACAAGCTTTTAGAAATAATCTGTTATTTTTTTTAACAAGCATCTCTTTCCTAGAAACCGATTTACACGAAATGAAACAGGGGGCCGAGGAAGCGGAGACCAAAAGCATCACCGCCCCGGGAAAGTTTTTTGTCACTGTGAAGTAACGACCCCGGGACAGAAAAGTGTATATAGAAGAGACGGGAGTTTAGGACCCATCTGAAAAGAGATGATTAGGGGCCTGGAGGCTAAAACATATGAAGAACAATTGCAGGAATTTGGTATGGCTAATCTAGCGAAAAGAAGAACTAGAGATGACATATAGCAGTCTTCCAATATTTGAGGGGCTGCCACAAAGAAGAGGGGGTCAACCTATTCTCCAAAGTACCTGAAGGCAGGAAATGAAGCAATGGATGGAAACTAATCAAGGAGAGAAGCAACCTGGAATTAAGGAGAAACTTCGTAACATTGAGGACAATTAACCAGTGGAACAGCTTGCCACCAGAAGTTGTGGGCGCTCCATCATAGGAGGTTTTTAAGATGAGACTGGACAGCCACCTGTCTGAAATGGTATATGGTCTTCTGCTTGAGCAGGGGGCTGGACTAGAAGACCTCCGAGGTCCCTTCCAACTCTTGTTATTCTGTGAGATTGGCTAGAAGGAGCTGAGCCATCTTCTTCTGTCCCCGTTCTGCCCCCAGGTCACACGCTGTTTGATTAGTTCATTTCCTCAAAGGGAACTTCCCCTCGATGAGTCTTACTCAGAGCCTCCGGCAAGAGGCCGTCACTCAGTGCGGGTCCTGCCCGTTAATTGTGTCACTTAAGGTAAATGCTGCAATGGAAGAGAAAAGCAGTTTCATTTTGAAGTGCACGTCTCACAGGAGAGGATCACTCTGGACTTGAGGCAGGGGGAAATCAAGGAAGTGCACAGAGTTAAGCTAGCTCAGGGTTTCCAAATCTTGGCAGCTTTAAGATGGGTGGACTTCAGCTCCCAGAATTCCTCAGGCAGCATGCTTTAAGATGGGTGGACTTCAATTCCCAGAATTCCCCAGCTGGCTTGCTTTAAGATGGGTGGACTTCAGCTCCCAGAATTCCCCAGCTGGCATGCTTTAAGATGGATGGACTTCAATTCCCAGAATTCCTCAGGCAGCATGCTTTAAGATGGGTGGACTTCAGCTCCCAGAATTCCCCAGCTGGCATGTTTTACGATGGGTGGACTTCAGCTCCCAGAATTCCCCAGCTGGCTTGCTTTAAGATGGATGGACTTCAATTCCCAGAATTCCTCAGGCAGCATGCTTTAAGATGGGTGGACTTCAGCTCCCAGAATTCCCCAGCTGGCTTGCTTTAAGATGGATGGACTTCAATTCCCAGAATTCCTCAGGCAGCATGCTTTAAGATGGGTGGACTTCAATTCCTAGAATTCCCCAGCTGGCATGCTTTAAGATGGATGGACTTCAATTCCCAGAATTCCTCAGGCAGCATGCTTTAAGATGGGTGGACTTCAATTCCCAGAATTCCCCAGCTGGCATGCTTTAAGATGGATGGACTTCAATTCCCAGAATTCCTCAGGCAGCATGCTTTAAGATGGGTGGACTTCAGCTCCCAGAATTCCCCAGCTGGCATGTTTTACGATGGGTGGACTTCAGCTCCCAGAATTCCCCAGCTGGCTTGCTTTAAGATGGGTGAACTTCAATTCCCAGAATTCCCCAGCTGGCATGCTTTAAGATGGATGGACTTCAATTCCCAGAATTCCCCAGCTGGCTTGCTTTAAGATGGATGGACTTCAGCTCCCAGAATTCCCCATCTGGCTTGCTTTAAGCATAGGAATTCTGGGAGTTGAAGTCAACATGTCTTCAAGTTGCCATGGTTCAGAAACCGTGAACTAGCTATAGGTAGTCTTTGTTTGGCAGCTGTTTGAAGCTACGACGGAGCCCCCAAAATATGTCTATAACCTGGTTCTGGAGTTCCAATGGTGGTACATACCCTCTGTGGTCACATGATCGCATTCTGGACAGTTGCCAACCAGCTCACCAATTTACAGCTGTTTTCAGTGCCCAGCACTCACGTGATTCAATTTTTGGTGTTTTTTTGCCAGTTTCTGCAAACTTCCGATTTCCGGCAAAAAAAAAAAAAGTGCCCATAGTAGAAAACGGGCTTGTTTAACAACTGAGGCATTAACCACCCCTGCAAAAATGATCATAAAATCAGGCATAATCACATGGTAACTCAGTTAAAATCGCCATGACATACCACCATAATTCTGAATTCAAATTAAGGTTGTAAGCCTGTGACCAACTGTACTTTTTCCCCTCTCCCAGAATTCCCAGGCATTGCCAGGGTGTTCTGGGAAATTCCGGGAGATCATTAAACTGGGGACAACAGCCTTACAAATTTCACACTGGTGAAATTGATTACGGGTAGTCCTTGAGTTACGGCCACAACTGAGCCCAAAATTTACGTGGCTACGTGAAACATTTGCTAAGCCAGTTTTGCTCCATTTTACGACCTTTCTTGCCACAGCTGTTAAGTGAATCACTGCCTGTGTTAAGTTAGTGACGTGGTTGTTAAGGGAATCTGGCTTCCCCATTAACTCGGCTTGTCGGAAGGTCGCAAAAGGGGATCACGTTGACTCACGTGACACTGCAACCGTCGCAAATATGAAGCAGTTGCCAAGCGTCCGAATTTTGATCACGTGACCATAGGGATGTTGCAAGGGTCGTAAGCAGTTCATGGTATTCAGCCGGTTCGGACTGAATACCGAACTGGTAGCGGCGACTGCGGGTTGGCCCGCTCCTCCCCCCACCCCAGTGTAATACCATCCTATTTAGCCACGTTTTTGAGGGCTGGGCACATGCATGGAAGGCGAGCGCATGAGCAAAGTGCATGCACGGGGGGGGCGCATGAAGCAAGCATGCGTTCGCATAGCGAACCAATGGTAAGAATATCTGCAACCCACCTCCGGTCGTAAATCTGAAAAACAGTCATCGGTCACTTTTTTTCCAATGTCGTCGTAACTCTGAACGGTCACTAAATAAACTGTTGTAAATCGAGGACTACCTGTAGTGAACAAATGCGCCTCCCCCCCCTTGCTTTGTAGCTCTATTCACACAACTCGCTAAAAGCTCACACACCTGTGTTAACCACACAGAAGTCTTGAAGTTTGCAGGAGATGGAATTCTCCCCCCAAAAAGAATGATGGTATGATGGCTTAATAGGATTAACACCGCATGACTTCACGCTAAGCCATGGTTGAATTCCCATCGCACACTCAGCCACAAAAGAGTCAATATCGTTTTAGCCTGTATGGATCCAGTTAGCTTGTGAGCCAATTATCACTGACCCAAACTCTAAATGCTTATTCTTTTCAGATTGGTATGAACCTTCAAATTTCTAGGCTCTATTATCTCCAGATCTAACATGGACACTGAAATGGACACATACGGCATTCAGTTTTGGTCGCCATGATGTAAAAAAGATGTGGAGACTCTAGAAAGAGTGCAGAGAAGAGCAATAGGGGACTGGACGCTAAAACATTTGAAGAAGGGTTGCAGGAACTGGGTATGTCTAGTTTAATGAAAAGAAGGACTAAGGGAGACATGATAGCAGTCTTCCAGTATCTCAGGGGCTGCCCCAAAGAAGAGGGAGTCAAGCTATTCTCCGAAGCACCTGAGGATAGAACAAGAAGCAATGGGTGGAAACTCATCAAGGAGAGAATCAACCTAGAACTAAGGAGAAATTTCCTGACAGTTAGAAGAATTAATCAGTGGAACGACTTGCCTCCAGAAGTTGTGGATGCTCCAACACTGGAAGTTTTTAAGATGATGTTGGATAACCATTTGTCTGAAGTGGTGTAGGGTTTCCTGCCTAAGCAGGAGGTTGGACTAGAAGACCTCCAAGGTCCCTTCCAACTCTGTTATTCTATTCTACCTAACATCAAAAACGTCATCAAAAAAAGCACAACAAAGAATGTTCTTTCTGCGCCAACTCAGGAAGCTCCAACTGCCCAAGGAGCTGCTGATCCAGTTCTACAGAGGAATTATGGAGTCTGTCATCTGCACCTCTATAACTGTCTGGTTTGGTTCTGCAACCCAACAAGACAGACACGGACTTCAGAGGATCATTAGAACTGTAATCAAATAGTCCATGGATAAATGAACAACCACACTAACCCCTTTACAGCCTGTGGAGTTCAACTCCCAGAATTCCTGGCTCCTTTACGGCCTGTGGACTTCAACTCCCAGAATTCCCAGCCCCTTTACGACCTGTGGACTTCAACTCCCAGCATTCCTGGCCCCTTTACGGCCTGTGGACTTCAACTCCCAGCATTCCTGGCCCTTTACAACCGGTGGACTTCAACTCCCAGAATTCCCAGCCCCTTTACGACCTGTGGACTTCAACTCCCAGAATTCCCAGCTCCTTTACGACCTGTGGACTTCAACTCCCAGAATTCCCAGCCCCTTTATGACCTGTGGACTTCAACTCCCAGAATTCCCAGCCCCTTTATGACCTGTGGACTTCAACTCCCAGAATTCCCAGCCCCTTTATGACCTGTGGACTTCAACTCCCAGAATTCCTGGTCCCTTTATGACCTGTGGACTTTAACTCCCAGAATTCCCAGCCCCTTTATGACCTGTGGACTTCAACTCCCAGAATTCCTGGCCTCTTTACGACTGGTGGACTTCAACTCCAGCATTCCTGGCCCTTTACAACCGGTGGACTTCAACTCCCAGAATTCCTGGCCCCTTTACGACCTGTGGACTTCAACTCCCAGAATTCCCAGCCCCTTTACGACCTGTGGACTTCAACTCCCAGAATTCCCAGCCCCTTTATGACCTGTGGACTTCAACTCCCAGAATTCCCAGCCCCTTTATGACCTGTGGACTTCAACTCCCAGAATTCCCAGCCCCTTTACGGCCTGTGGACTTCAACTCCCAGAATTCCTGGCCCCTTTACAACCTGTGGACTCCAACTCCCAGCATTCCTGGCTCCTTTACAGCCTGTGGACTTCAACTCCCAGAATTCCTGGCTCGTTTACAACCTGTGGACTCCAACTCCCAGCATTCCTGGCCCCTTTATGACCTGTGGACTTCAACTCCCAGAATTCTCAGCCCCTTTATGACCTGTGGACTTGAAATCCCAGCATTCCTGGCCCCTTTACAACTTGTGGACCAACTCCCAGAATTCCTGGTCCCTTTACGACCTGTGGAATTCTGGGACTTGAAGTCCACAGGTCGTAAAGGAGCCATAGTTGTCTACTCCTACACTAAGGCAAAAACACACACACACTTCACAGGTTGTGCAAATGTAGCTATTAGGTCTTTCATGAAGCTGGGCAAGCGGATTTTGTGAGTGTGGCCTGTAAAGGCACAATTGTGTGATTCAACAACTCCAGAGCTCCTTTTTCACTTCAGCAGGAAATCCAGATTCTTTTTTTTTTTTAAAAAGCAGAATATGAAACTGCACAGAACTCTTTGTATCTCAATCAATGGGCAGAAGAATATGGGAAAAAAACCAACCCAGATTTCCATTTCCATGGCAAGGGCATTGGGAGCTGGCAGGCTTGAGCAAAGTACCCTCAAAAACTGAATGCAAGTTGCCAACAGCATCTGAACAATGAAAGCGCCCAAAAGAATATGTTTTTGAGGAATAAAAGTCTCTGAGATGCCTATTTAATTGATTTTTAAAAAAAATAAAAAAATAAATAAATTCAGCAGCTTAAATGCTGGGTGAATCTTAAAGGCGCTTCGTGGCTTTCTGATTTTGCCGTATGCATGTTAAAGAGGGAATAATTCTTCCTTAAACACGGGTGCTCGGCGGACGGAACGCGTGAGATTTCCGCTGATTAATTAAAGCGGTAGGCATTTACATGTGAATGGAAGCAGTGAATTGACTCCAGAATCACATGAAGAAGGAGTCTAACTTTTTTTTTTTTTTAACTTTCCAGGATGATCAGAAGGGGCAAGAGATTTGGACCAGAAGAGTTTAAAAGCAGTAAAGACCCCCTTTCGGGTTTTTTTTTTTTTTAATTTGATTTATATGCCGCCCTTCTCCGAAGACTCAGGGCGGCTTACAATGTGCTCAGCAATAGCCTTCATCCTTTTTTTGTATATTCATACAAAGTCAGCTTATTGCCCCCACAAACTGGGTCCTCATTTCACCTACCTTAGAAAGGATGGAAGGCTGAGTCAACCTTGAGCCTTGGCGAGATTCGAACCCTGCAGTAATTGCAGGCAGCTGGTCTTAATAACCAGCTTAATAACAGGGTGCCTTAAACCCCTGTACTACCAAGGCTCTTTTTACTCAGGTAATCCTAAACTTACAACCATTCGTTCAGTGACTATTCAAACGGCACTGAAAAAAAAGTGGCTTATGACATTTTTCACACTTGAGATAGTTGCAGCCATCCCAAAAGGTCACGTGATCAAAATTTGGGGGCTTGGCAACTGACTCATCTTTATGACGGTTGCAGGGTCCCGGGGTCATGTCCAGTGGCGGGCTGCAACCAGTTCTGTGAGTGCGCGCATACCTAACACATTTGCGCACAACATTCAAAATACAGCAATTTGAAGCTCAGCTCCTTACCTTCTAAGGCAGCCCCGGTAAGTAGAACAGCGGAGGCACGGAAATCAGCTGTGCCGCGCAAATCAGCTGAGCCAGAAAGAAGGAAATATAGGGCAGGGTAGAGCAGGGGTGCGTGGGCGGGGCCACCTGATCACCAGAACTACCGGTTCGCCAGAACCAGTCTGAACCGGCAGCAGTCATCCTCTTTTGCGACCTTCTGAAAAGCAAAGTCAACAGTCCCTTTCAACCTTGTTATTCTACGTTGAGCATCTTGAAGTGAGGAAGATGATGTACTGCAGCTGTCACAAAAGCCAACGCAATCCTAGGTTGCATTAACAGAGGGATAGACTCAAGATCACGTGAGGTGTTAATACCACTTTCTAATGCTTTGGTAAGGCCACACTTGGAATATGGCAGCCAGTTTTGGTCGCCACGATGTAAAAAAGATGTGGAGACTCTAGAAAGAGTGCAGAGAAGAGCAACAAAGATGATGAGGGGACTGGAGGCTAAAACATAGGAAGGACAGTTGCCGGAACTGGGTATATCTAGTTTAATGAAAAGGAGGTCTAAAGTGACGTGATAGCATCTTCCAACATTTGAGGGGCTACCACAAAGAAGAGGGGGGGTCAAACTACTGTATTTTTTGGAGTATAAGTCACAGCAGACTATAAGACGCACGTACCTTTTTGGTGAGGAAAACAAGAAAAAGAAATCTGCCCCTGCCTCCCAGCAATCTTGCCTCCTTGCAGCAAACAGCCTGCTTTGCTTTCATTTTCGTTTTCAGCATAGCTTGATTAGCACAAGAGAAAAAAAAATCTGCTCCCAGCAATTTACCTCAATGCAGCAAGCAGCAGAGGACCCCGCAAAACAGCCGAGAGCAAAACAGCTGAGAGTCGGAAGGCCGATCCAATCAACAAAGAGCCTGGTGGCGCAGCAGACTAATAGCCTGTTATTAACATTCAGCTGCCTGCAATTACTGCAAGTTCGAATCTCGCCAGGCTCAAGGTTGACTCAGCCTTCCATCCTTTCTAAGGTAGGTAAATTGTGGGGGCAATAAGCTGACTTTGTATAAATATACAAAAGTATGAAGGCTATTGCTTAACGCATTGTAAGCCGCCCTGAGTCTCCGGAGAAGGGCGGCATATAAATCAAATTGAAAAAAAAAACAACTTGTGCTAATTAGACTATGCTGAAGCTGAAACGAGCTGTTTCTTCTTGCTGCTTGCTACAAAGAGGTAACTGCTGGGAGGAAGAGGCCAAAGGGTGGGGGCCAGTGGGTGGGTGGGGCTACATTCGGTGTATAAGACTCACCTAAATTTTCACAAACTAAATTTGCAAGGTGCGTCTTATACTCTGAAAAATACGGTATTTTCCAAAGCACAAGAAGGCAAGACAAGAAGCAATGGATGGAAACTGAACAAAGAGAGTTACAACCGTTCATTTAGTGGTTGGAAATTAACCACAGGAGAGACGCAACCTAGAACTGAGGAGAAATTTCCTAACAGTGGGGGAACAATCAATCAGTGGAACACAGCTTGACTTCAGAAATTGTGGGTGCTCCACAATTGGAGGTGTTTCAAGAAGAGATTGGACAATTCTTTGTCTGAAATGGTGTGGGGGTTGATCAGGGGGTTGGACTAGAAGACCTCCAAGGTCCCTTCCAACTCGGTTATTTCTGTTCAATATTCTGTTCTGTTAAAAAGATGTCCTGAACTTTAAGAAGGGACGCGGTGGCTCAGTGGCTAAGACGCTGAGCTTGTCGATCGAAAGGTCGGCAGTTCAGCGGTTCGAATCCCTAGTGCCGCGTAACGGGGTGAGCTCCCGTTCCTTGTCTCAGCTTCTGCCAACCTAGCAGTTCGAAAGCATGTAAAAAATGCAAGTAGAAAAATAGGGACCACCTTTGATGGGAAGGCAACAGCGTTCCATGCGCCTTTGGCGTTTAGTCATGCCGGCCACATGACCACGGAGACGTCTTTGGACAGCGCTGGCTCTTTGGCTTTGAAACGGAGATGAGCAGCGCCCCCTAGAGTCGGGAACGACTAGCACATATGTGCGAGGGGAACCTTTACCTTTAAACTTTAAACCTGCTCTTTCAGGAGAAGTTCGTGAAGCTCCAGAATGTATTTTTCAGTGTCATTGTCTGAACGTTACCCTCCCATCTGGCTGGGATTCCTACAAGGGTTGATTGCTGGAGCCCTTCCCGATGCCTAAGAGACTCTCCTGAAAAGCAGAGGGGGCCAAGCTTTCGTTCATTCCAACCAGACCGAAAGTTTGCTTTGCAAAGCCCTCGAAAGCAGCTGACGCCGATGGGAAAATGAAAAGCTGAAAAGAGTTTTGATGCGCCAATTTTGGGTCGCGGCTCACAGCTTGCCCAGCACGGTTGACTTGGACACGGTTCTTCAGAGGGCACCGAATAAATGTTCTTTCGCCTTCCCGAGGGGGAGATAAGACGTGGAGGTCAGCCGGCCTGGATTTCTTTTCTAAAATTGCCTGGTACGGGCCAGAGGAAGTGCCAAACATCCTATGTTTCTGAATAGCCTCAGGCGAGAGAAAGAAAGAAAGAAAGAAAGAAAGAAAGAAAGAAAGAAAGAAAGAAAGAAAGAAAGAAAGAAAGAAAGAAAGAAAGAAAGACTTGCCAGAGAGCTGGAAAAAATATCCAGGACAAGGAGAGCTAAGATTTTAAAAAAGGCAAGTTGGAAGGAGAGAAAGAAAAATGTGACTTCTTTTTTAAGTATCTGTAGAAATCTTAGCAATTAGAAAGAAAACAAGGTACTCACTGAAGCGCAAAAAATAAATTAAGAACAAGCAGAGAGTACAGATAGTCCTTGACTTATGACCACAATGGAGCCCAAAATTTATGTTGCCAAGCGGGAGAGCTGAGTTTTGCCCCATTTTGCGATCTGTCTTGCTTGCCGTTGTTAAACGAATCACACCAGTTGTTAAGCTAGTAACAGGGTTGTTGACTTTACTTGTCCAAAAGTCACAAAAGGGGATCACATAACTCAAGGACCAGCGGTGGGTTTTGTTGTGACCCAGGCCCAAGTAGTTAGTATTAAATACAAACATTTCGAAAACAAACAGAATTTACTAGAACAGCTGAGAATTAACCCATTCTCAGCGTAGTCCAAACTAAATCAAAACAAATTCTTCATAACACAAATTCCTCAGTCTAATCACCAACCTGGTTATAATTAGGCAACCTGCCAAAGGCTTTTCTTGGCAAAAGTTCAGGAGCAGAAGACACCGACAAGAAATAAATGCAGCAAGACAAGAAACAAATCTATCAGCGTTGTTTTCCGACAAAGAGGCTGGTCTTTTAAGCCTTATGGGAGGGGCCAATCATCTCTTGGCCTTACTCCTGAGTCGTCCTCTCTGCTTTAGCTGCTCCTGCCTTCTGGCAGCTCTTCTCATGCGCGCACTAGGAACAGGCTCCTCCTGTTCCTCTGCCTCTCTGCTGTCAGCCTCTGGAGGCTCCGAAGTCCGCACATCACTCCCTGATGGCCC